>NW_004524995.1:229119-233386 GCF_000260255.1 Octodon degus
GCTTGGCTGGCCATGTCAGAAATTGTTGACCTGAGTCCCCCACAGATCAACATAACAGCATGGCTTTACTTCTTATATTTTGTTTTTATACTTTTCTGCTGGATGGTTAAGACCAAGATAAAGCAAGACCTATGCAACAAGAGTTTTAGCTTTTGGGTCTGATAAAGTCGGTGAAATCCCCTCAGTATTTATCCTGAGATCCTTCAGACAGCCTTTTGGCAAAGCCATAGCACAAATCATCTGAAGTGCAAAAACCAATGCACTCCTTCCCAGCAGAAATCTCCCCAGCCTGCTCTTTACAGGCAAGCTTTCTATGAGCCTTCGGGTCTTCTGAGCTCTGACCGGAATCTCCCAAACAGAACAGCCAAAGCTGTTCCAGCCCTTTACAAGTAGGTGACCTCTCCAAACTTTCCTATCTCTTCCCATAAGCCATTCCTAAAAACTTGTAATCCACATGGTCAGGTTTAGCAATTAACTAACTTCTCTGGTGCCAAATTCTGTCTTAGTTACTCTTGTCACTGGAACAAAATATCCAACATCCAAAATGAAGGGAGGAAATATTTATTTAGCTCACAGTTACTGGAGGTTTTAGTCCACACTTGGCAGGCTCCAAGGCAGAATAGCACATGGGAGAGAGTAATCTTCCGTGGTGGTGGCAAACAGCAAGAGGGCACAAGAGAGGAACAGAAGCAACAAAATGGCAACAGGCAACAATGGCAACAGATAGGAAGTCTCTCTCTCTTAAGTTGTGTTCAGGCTACCACCCCAGGCTAGAAGAAGTACTCACACCCACAGTCCCAGAAGTACTATGACACATAATGCCAGCAGTACTAAAACCCATAATCCCAGTGGATCATGAGTTTGTGTCCACCTCTAGAAGTCCCCATGGCCATACCCAAGAACCCTCCCCAGCCAGACTCCAGGCCCAGTGTGAGTGTGGGAACTTCTGCCTACTCCTGCCTGAGATTCCTTCCCAACCAAACCCCAGGCCCAGCATGTGGGTGGGTCCACCTGCCTGCTCATGCTCACATGCCCGAGATCCCTCTCCAGCCATACTTGAGGCCTGGCATGAGTGTGGGAAATTCTGCCTACTCTTAGCATGGAAGACCCCTCCCTAGCCAGACCCCAGGCCCTGTGCCAGACCTCTGGAACCTTGCAAGAGAACTCTCCTGCAGAGAGGCTAGGAGCAAGACTCACCCAGCTAATATAGAAGCTGAACATCTTGCCAGAGTGACATAGTGGGTTCACCTCTCCAAGCTCCTACAGGAAGCTGAGCACAGCAGCCAAACCAAAGCCAGGCACATCTGTATAAGTTCAAAGTTGGTAGATCCAGTCCTGGTAAGCTAAGACACTTTGCTCAACCTAGGTCTATGAAAGTGTCTTTACTTTTTTACTCTTGATCTATGAAGAGGGCAACAGGTAACTGGGTGAACAAGTCTGCCTGGAAGACCCCAGGTATATCAAAGGGAGGGGATTAGACAGAATTTAAGGGAGCTAATGTAAATACAAATTCCCAATTTAATATCAGCTTAGCTGCACAGATATAATGTTTCCTCTTACTGTCTAAAATAAAAACCCATTAGTTACAAAAGTTTGTCAAATGCTAAATGTCACTATCCATTATTAGTGTCCCTGTGAGAATTGTAGAATTCTACTAGAATTGTAGTTCTTTACATACAAAACTAAAACTGATTATATTAACCATATAATCTGCTGAGTAAGAATTTCAGTAGGTGCTAAGGTTATAACTGCACCAATGTTCTACACTGAAGGTCAGAGGACAGTGCATACAAAATGACAAAGAAAATGAGCAAAATGCAAGCTCAGGCCCTGAGTTCACTCAGAACAAATGCAGGAGGTACTAGCACAGAAGAAAAAATTTTGGGGGGAATCACACTGTTGAAATATCTCAGTTAATAGAGTCTGAAGTAAAGAAACAACTGCATCAAAGTGTAGAGGAAATCAGATCAGAAATAACCTCTGAAATAAAAGAAATCTCTGAATTAACAGCATCTGAAGTAAATAACTGCAGAAACATATACAGGAAATCAGATCAGAAGTTACCTCTGAAGGAAAAAAAGAAAGAATAGCTATAATGAAAGAATTAGTAACTGCTTCTAAAGAAGAAACTGATGAAAAAATTAGAGGAGCACAGAAAAATTATGGAAGCTCTGAATGAGCAATATAGAAAAGAAATAGATCACATGAAACAGTCAAAAAGATATAGAGGAATTTAATATCTCAATCACAAGCTTGAAAAATTGTTTGAATGAAAGTGAAAATAGAGTTTCAGATCTTGAAGATGCCATCACAGCTAGTGAAATGATAAGAAAGGATCTTTTAAAAACAATTAGGATGCAGGAAAAAGTAATTCATCATCTACAAAATGAACAATGTAAGACTAATAGGCATCACTGAGAGAAGAGTCAACAAATGACATAAAAAGAATATGGGCAGAAGTAACAGCAGAAAACTTCCCAAATATGGGGAAACAATCTGACATCTAGGTAACTGAAGCATATAGAACTCCAAATAAAATCAACCCAATTAAAAGCACACCAAAGGGGCTGGGGAGATGGCTCAGTGGAATAAGCACTTCCCTGGCAAGTGCAAGGGCCTGAGTTCAATCCCTGGTTCCAAAAAAAAAAAAAAAAAAAAAAGCACACTAAGACATAATAGGCAAGATCCCAGAAATCTAGCACAAGAACAATATACTAAAAGCCACTAGAGGGGCCAGGGAGATAGCTCAGTAGAGCTCAGTAGAACAAACACAAGGGCACAAATTCAATCCCCAGTTCCATAAAAAACAAAAACAAACAAAAAAAACACTAGAGAAAAGAAACAGATCACATTTAAATATGCATAGTGTGCCACTCCTAGACAGCAGATTAACTTTTCCTGCTGTTAGGAATAGGAAAACAATTTTGGAAATCTTTTCTTTTCTTTTCATTTTTTTTGTGGAACCGGGAATTGAACTCAGGCCCTTGCACTTGCCAGGGAAACACTTATTCCACTGAGCCATCTCCCTGACCCCTGTTTGTTTGTTTCTAACATATTACCAAATATTTATTCAGAATATAAAAGTTTCTATGAGATCTTTAGATGTCTTTCCTGAAATTCTTCCTTTACTTTTTAAAAATAATTTTATTGAGAAACAATAGCAATGAGTTTCAAAATCGATTACTATCACAGTTTCAATAATTAATGCATAGCATATTGTTGTCTTCTTAGGAGTTATTCATAGTACAAGATGCAGGCATGATATCCTGTCCACAAACAATATTAGTACAAATCTTTCTGTTCATTGAATTAAGAAAAAGTAGCTGTATATCTATTCTATTTTGAATATACAGATATAAAATGATCATTCATTTGTATCTCCTTTTTTCATTTAGTTTTGTCAGGGAAGGGTATTCCATTGTCATTTAAATATTGTAGGTGTGTGAATTCAGCAAAATATTCCAATATAGTCCAGTGGTCCATAATAGTAGTGAATTATAATTGCTATGTCTCAAAAGTTTTACCTGTTAGCTCAAATGCTCATGCTTTGATTATATATGTTCTAATCTCAGAAAGTTTGTTCTTTCCTAAAAGATACCAAAACCCAGGTAATCATGCAGGTAAAATCTATAACAAATATTCTAGCTTAAGATTCCTTTAACTGGGATCCACCAGATTTTGTCTATAGAGACACATATTAAGTCCTTAACTAACTGTCCACCTCATACAGCCCAGGTGAGCTGAGCCTTCTCCGGGTTTCCTGCCTTATGACAAGAGAAGTTGCTCTCATGTTCCTTGGGCAGGGCTTCCTGCAGGAGGCCTTAAATCTAAAAAGTTTGCTCAGTGGGCCCCAGATAAATTGCTCAGAAAGTGTTTTATAGTAAAAAAAAAATGAAAATAGACAAAAAATGAAAATAGTGATACTAGCAGCCTACAGAAACAAGGACCAGTCAGAAAACAAACAAACAAAAAAGTTATGCTTCCCTGGATCCAGACAGAGAGAAGGGGTGTTTCAAGTGAAAAAGTTTCCAAATCTGCTAGAAAAAAGGGGAAAAATTGTTCATGATAAAATCAAAAAAGTTTCAGATTGATAAGATCATGGGTCTTTGCCTCTCAGCCTAAAAATAACCCATGTTAACTGCCAATATAAAAACAAAGCTTGGGCTGGTGGGATGGCTCAGTGGTCTAAAGCACCTACTTAGAACAAGCCACTGCAGTTCAATCCCCCAGCACCACATGCCAGCCAGCCCTGCCCCCTAGTGGGCTG
>NW_004524995.1:237311-242106 GCF_000260255.1 Octodon degus
CAGAGGATAGTTAAGATGATTGTACTAGTAATTTCTATTGTTGGTTGAATTTATCAGTGAATGTTTAAAATTTTTACTTTGACCAATTTTACATGCTCACATCTAGTAAGCTGAGCAACTACATTGAACGCAGCAAGGTGCAATATAAAAACCACTGTTCAATACCTATCATCTTTTTTGGGAAGTTGCATAATTTTTTTCTTTTTTGTATATTTTTTATAATGTCCTTTCTGTTACTTATTCTCTATAAAATATAAATATAAAAAGAAACATTGACATTCTACATACATTTTAGTATAAGTTAGCTGCATACATAAAAATCTTATTGAGGACCATATTAGGAATGATTTGCTGGAAATAAAATGGGTGAAGTGTACTACACATGAATTACATCTGAATAAAGCTGTTCATATAAAAGAATAAAATTCATGTATCAAACAGTAATAAACTGGGGCTGGTGAGATGGCTCAGTGGTCTAAAGCACCTACTTACAACAAGCTAATCTAAGCAAAGCACAGGGACCACGGTTCAATCAGCCAGCACCACATGCCAGCCAGCCCCGCCCCCTGGTGGGCTGAGCTGGCTGCACACACACAAAAATAAATAAATAAACAAATAAAATAAATAAATAAATAAATTTGTAAAAAAAAAAAGTAATAAACTGGCTACCTATCTCAAATTCTGTCAGTTAAACTCCCATTCAGCAATTCACTCTTGCTTGTCCTCTTCCTTAGGAGAACTATGTATTCCTTTTCTTAGTTTAGCATCTTTAAAAACTCTTATGAATATTATTTTTGCCTTTAACAGAAGAATTTTTTTTTTTTTTTTGGCGGAACCGGGGATTGAACTCAGGCCCTTACGCTTGCTAGAGAAGTGCTTATTCCACTGAGCCATCTCCCCGGCAACAGAAGACTTTGAGTTATAGTTTTCCTCTTCATGTTACTGGTCCTCTCATCTTCCTCTTATCTTTTCAGAATTGGTTTATGAAATTTTAGTTATTGGAGGTAAGCAGTACAAGATATAGTAACTTTCCTCAAAATTTAGACAAAGAATTACAGGATCAGTGACTTACACCATTTCATGTATGCTAAATGTTTGGAAAGATGAGACTCAAAAATATACTTTTAGAGTCATGTTCAGAGCATCATTATTCAGCACAGCCACTAGGGGGAAGCAACTCATATGTCTATCAAGAGAAGAATGAATGTGAAGAAAATGGGGCACACATATACAAAGAATTATACAAAGTAAAAAGGAACAAAAGCCTGATACATGCTGTAACATAGAGAAAAACATAAAACATGTATCACCATAGTAAACCATGAAAAACTATGATTCTACAATTTAGTGGTACTTAAAAGAGTGAGGCAAAATGTATTTAGAGGTTAACTGGGCATGGGGAATAGAAGGGAAATGAGAGTTAACATTTAATGATTCTAGGGGCCGGGGAAATGGCTCAGTGGAATAAGTGCTTCCCTGGCAAGCACAGGGGCCTGAGTTCAATCCCTGGTTCTGCAAAAAAAGAAAAAAAAATATTTAATGATTCTAAAGTTTCTGCTTCTGAGAATGAGTAAGACCATTACACATTGCACCTTAAAATGTTTAACAGTTAATTTAAAATATTGAATTCCTCTTCCATGAGACAACAAAGTTAAAAGAATCAAACCAGTTGCAGCAAGTTTTGTTTCATTAAATCACCCTAAGAGCATTAAACTCAAATTGGGTAATCTCATTTCCAGAATAAATGCATGCATACATAACTAATTACTAAGTATACACTGTTTTATGTCTTCCTAAAGTATAAAACCATGTACAATCCATAGCTCTATCCATTTAAACAATAAATTGAAATGATGTAAAATTTCCCTTACAGACAAAATTAAAGGAAAATTGATTTTTTTGTTATTTTGATTGAAAAACAAATAACAGTGTGACAGTTTCAAAACAGGTTGAATAAGACAATTACAATAATTAATACATTGCATATTGTTGACTTCAAAGTAGCTATTTATAGTACAAGATGCAGACATGATATCCAGTCCAAACGCTATTAGTACAAATATTTCTTCTCATTGAATTAAGAAAAAGTAGCTGTATATCTATCCTATTTTGTATATACAGATACAAAATGGTCCTTCATTTATATCCCCCTTTTTTGTTTAGTTTTGTTAGAGATGGGAATTCCATTGCCATTTAAATATTGTAGGTGCGTGAATGCTGATACCTGTGCACTAAGGAACTGCACTGAAGACAGCAATGTGTAATGCCTCGGTCATGCTTGGAATGCCTGTCATTCTGGTCTTCTAAATAAGTACTGCTTCTAATGTCATATCAATTACTGCTATACTGTCTGTCAAGTAGATGTTTGTTTAAAAAAAATGGGCAATAAATGAAAACAAGAGACAAGAAAAAAATGTCATAGGACTGTCCTGTTAATTTCTTCAGGATAGAATCACAATCAATCACATTTTCTGTATGAGGTCAAAGAATCATGAAAATGCCAGGACCTAGAAAAGTGAGGCAGTGCCGGCAATCCACAAGGAGGTGCACTTCAGATGACAATCTTAACTAAACTTCACAGAGGCTTTGGGGCAAGCAGTGAAATAGTTTTTTGTTTTTTGTTTTTGGAGGAACCGGGGATTGAACTCAAGCCCTTGTGCTTGACAGGAAAGCGCTTATTCCACTGAGCCATCTCCCTGGCCCCCCAAGCAGTGAAAGAGAAGGCTTTACTGTTGGAGAAGGATTTTTTTGTTTTGTTTTGTTTTTGGCTAGCTCAGGCTGTGTTGAGGGTGGGTCTGGTATGACTTGTAGAGCTGGGGATCAAATAGTGGTCTCCTGCGCCTGACTGAGTTTGCCCAAGGAGGTGCTTTAAATAACTGAGTTAACCTAGAAGCCGCAGGACTCTTATTTCTGACTAGTGACAAAATCAACTCAATGAATTAAAGAATTAAATAGAAGATGCAACAATGAAACTAATAGAATAAATCACAAGGGAGTTCTTTAGAGCATTACTTTTGGACAATAAAGGCACAGTGCCTTAGTTGCTTCTCTTCTTATTGAAACAAAGTCATAAGCATCCAAATATAAAGGAAGAAAGGTTTATCTAGCTCACAGTTTGTGGAGATTTTAGTTTAGAATTCATTGTCTCCAGGGCAGGGTCACTTGGCAGAGAATATTTCATGGTGAGCAGAATGTATCAAAGCTACAAGGGGCCTTAAGAACATCTTCCTGCCCCTTTTAAGTTGTACCAAAGTTTCTGGCATTAGAGTGATGCCAAAGAAATCAGTGGACTGATTTAGTAGTCACACAGCCTGGCTCCCAACATCACGCACTACAGATCCAAACACTTCTGAAAAAGCCGCACCATTCACTTCATGAAGCTTTGGGGGGACATCCAGATCCATACTATAACACACAGTATACAAAAACAACTTTAGAAAAAATTAGAATCAATTAACCAAAAAATGTTTATCTGACAAATAAAACAAGACCGTGAAGATATGACCTAAGTAGAAGAAAATATTTGCAATATATAGTCTGAAATAGTCAACATCCAGTTAAACATGAACAATAGTTCTAAGTAGACATTTCTCAAAAGAAGACAAATGGAACACATGAAACATACTCAATATCTCTAAAAATTATTGGCATGTGAACAAAACCCACAGCATGTTGTCACATCAGTACAAGGGAGATTATTATAAAATGATTAAGATAATGCTGACAAAAATGTACAAAAACAAATACACACTGTATGTGGTGGTAGAAATTTATAGAGCCATTAAGGAAAACAGGATAGAGGTTTCTTGACAAATAAAATATTGACTTTATAATATAATCTAATAATCCTTCCACTGGGTACATTTTAAGAAAATAAAATTAATATGTTGAAGATATATCTGCACACATTTGTAGTCATTGATGAACTAGTCATTTTTGTGCTAGTTCATTACATCAATCAGGCAAAGATTTCTTTTCCATAGGGATTTGCTATGCATTTTAGGCTGAGGTTGAACTCACTTTTTGTCCCAAGCTGGCCTTAAACATGTGATGCCCCTACTTCAGCCTCCCAAGCATTGGGATTGCAAGCGTACAGCACCAGACCCAGCAAAGAACTATTCTACTAGAATAATAGAACAACTGTTCATAGAATTTCACATGTCCACTCATAAAACTTGTAGTTTTGTCATTTGCAACAACAAGGATGGAAATGGCATTTTGCTAAGTGAAATTAGCCTAGCATGTGACAACAAGACCACATATATAATTTATACATTGACGATAAAATGTTTGGTCTCATAGAAATTGAGAGTAAAATAGTGATTACTAGAGGCTCAGGAAAGTAGGAGGGAGGGAGAGGTGGGAAATGATTGATCTATGTGTGCTAAGTTGCATTTAGAAACAAGTGACAATTTGTGATGCACTATTATACAATAGGATGATTATAGTGATTCTGTACTGTGTATCTCATAGAGCTACAAGGATTTATAACAACTTGTCATGAAGCAGTGATGAATGTTTGAAGAGATAGATATGTTTAACCTGATAATATAATGTATACATATATCAAATAATCTGTATATGGTACACTACTATGCACATTTTTATACTTCATGTGTTAGTTAAGATTTAATTTATTTAAACACACACATATGTTATTTAACATCCAGTAAAGTCTTTATTTTTTCTTTTAGAGTTTGCATTTCTCAAATACAATACCTTCGTGCAAGAACTATTAATTTTTTAAAATATTTATTTGTTTATTTATTTGTGTGTGTGTGTGTGTGTGTGTGTG
>NW_004524995.1:242931-246211 GCF_000260255.1 Octodon degus
GCTGGGGGATTGAACCACGGTCCCTGTGCTTTGCCAAGCCTGCTCTGAGTAGGTGCTCTAGACCACTGAGCCATCTCACCAGCCCCAATAGATTCTTAAATTTGTGAATTTAATAGCAGCATAGCCTGAGTTACACACTACAGCATAATTTTCATTTTGGTTAAACATCTTAATGATAACATATGTTTTAATTCCCTATTAAGATTACTTATTCAAGACATTATATATATATAAATGTACAAATCAGGCGATGATATTAGGAATACAGTTTGCGTCTTTTGTCTGGTCAACGACATATTGCTTTTTAAAATTTTACTATAGCCATTCTGTAGTGTAATTCCATGGTTATCACCCACATTTTTTTCTTTTACAAAGGATAACCTATAAGTGAAAGCATTACAAAGTGTCATGCTCTCCCTCTTGCCCATCTAAAGACAATAAATAAACAAATATAACATGATAACCAGATCTCTTCAGAAAAACACGTTGCCTGTTATAAATTGCATGAACAAAATTATAATTTGTCTCCTATTTTCATATCAGAATTCATTGATTATAATATTGTAAACATTCACCTTCAGGATACTTTTATGTTAATTAGGTCTATTAGTGATGAAAAAATAAAGGAAGTTTCAACAAACTTTAACAAAAGAAAATTTAGCCAAAGATACTAAGAACTCATATAATTCAAGAAAATATTATAAGATTAAGAGCATCTAAGACACAAGAATAGAAAATGAAAATGAGAATACTCATCTTTTAGAAAGATACACCTGTTTAAAAGATATTGTTTGGCAGTACTACCACCACCACCATGATGGCTGCTGAGGTGACATACATATCCAAATATGCTTCTTGACTATGTTTTCATCTTCAAAATTAAATGTGCAAGCAAAAAATCTCTTGATTGACTGAGAGTAGGACCTGTGTTTAACTTCCTGATACAATCTTCTACCATGGCAGAGACATAGAATTAAGACATAGGAGGGGCTGGTGAGATGGCTCAGTGGTCTAAAAGCACCTACTTAGAACAAGCTTAGCAAAGCACAGGGACTGCGGTTCAATCCCCCAGCACCACATGCCAGCCAGCCCCGCCTCCTGGTGGGCTGAGCTGGCCACACACACACACACACACACACACACAAAGACATAGGAGAGAGGTGCACAGGATTCTTGATACTTACACAAAAGAAAATTGTAAAGTGGTAAACTGGGATTAAGTAAGCTAGGATTTCATTAGGAAGGCTATGGCTTCTGATAACTAACCATTCCAACCAAACCAATTTTGCTTATATTAATTTTAAATGTCAGATGTGGGTTCCACACACATTACTTAATTCTTTATCCCTGACACAGCATACTATCTTTTTTTTTTTTTTTCAGAACCAGGGATTGAACTCAGTCCCTTGCGCTTGCCAGGGAAGCACTTATTCCACTGAGCCATCTCCCCGGCCCCTAGCATACTATCTTTCTAGACATAAATTATTTATGTAGTTCTGTGTTCCTAATACTTTTGAAATCAATAACTAGGCATTTCACTGGGATGAGTACAGCCTTTTCTCTTTTTTTAAAAAAAATTTTATTGAGAAACAAATAGCAATGAGACAGTTTCAAAACTGATTACTAGCAGAGTTTCAATAATTAATACATTGCATATTGTTGTCTTAGTGGTTATTCATTGTACAAGATGCAGACATGATATCTTGTCCACAAACACTATTAGAACAAATCTCTCTATTCAATGATCCAAGAGAATCCAGCTGTGTATCTATCTTATTATTTTTTTTTTTGGTGGAACTGGGGATTGAACTTAGGCCCTTGTGCTCACCAGAGTAGCACTTATTCCACTGAACCATCTCTCCACGTCCTGTGTATATATGTTAACTATTTTTTTTTCTTTTTTGTGGAACTGGGGATTGAACTCTGGCCCTTGAGCTTGCCATGCAAGCACTTATTCTACTGAGCTATCTCCCCGGCCCCTATCTTAACTATTCTGAACATACAGATTCAAAATGGTCATTCATTTGTATCCCTCTTTTTTGTTTAGTTTTGTTAGAGAAGGGTATTCCATTGTCATTTAAATATTGTAGGTGCCTGAATTCAGCACAATATTCGAATATAGTCCAGTAGTCTATAACAGTGGTGGGTTTTCCATAAAACTGGCAATGACAGAAGTTGTTGACTTGGCTGGGGGGTGGGGGTGGCTCAATGGAACAAACTCTTGCCTGACAAACTCAAGGGCCTGAACTTAATCAGTGCTTCCGCCAAAAAAAAAAAAAAAAAAGAAAAAAGAAGTTGTTGACTTGAGTCTTTTGTAGCTCAGCATATAAATATGGATTTATTTAGCATCACACTTCAATGTCATCTACCATGTCCATATATTTTCATAAAAGAAACTAAATATTGAATTATTTTGCATACATAAATCTGAGGACAGTGGAGTGTGAATTTGCATAAAATTATTCAGGTAAAAAAATAAATACATAAAATCATTCAGGTGTTACATTTAGAAAAACCTATATTTTCTTATGAAATGATTGCTTATAATTATTTACTTATAATTATTATTGCTTCAAAAATAGGTTGAGTTCTTTCACACCATGCTAGAATAACACTGTATGTTGCAGAGATGTATGTACTTCCCTATCTTTCATCTTTTTTATTTAAAAATGTATCAGTCATTTAATCAGGTTCTTAGTAAGAAATTTAAAACAATAATTTATGAGGATAAATTCTATTTGTCAGAGCAAAAATGAACTGCAGGTAGCCCCGGAGCTGAGGAACAGCTTTGATTTTTGCTAAAATTTGTGAGTCCGCCACTTTCTGAGCCACCTTGTGCTGCTCTGAAATCTGGTATCTCTCTTTCTTGGTTTCGAAGATCTCACCCTCCTGGTGTCTTGGCTTCTGCAGATTCTTCTTCTTGAAGTAAGCATCAGTGAGGTGTTTGGAGATTTTTACGTTGATGATGTTAATTTTTTTTCTTTCTTTTTTTTTCTATAATTTTACTGAGAGATAAATAGCAATGAGACAGTTTCAAAACAAATTAGTAGGACAGTTTCAAGAATTAAAACATTGCATACACATTTCCTAGTGGTTATTTGCTGTACAAGATGCAGACATGATATCATATTTACAAAATCATTATTAGAAAAAAAACCCCTATTCAATAAGAGAATGTAACTATATATCTATCATAACCATTTTGAATACACAGATACAAAATGCACATTCATTTATATATCCCTTTTTTTTTATCTAGTTCTGTCATTTGAATATTATA
>NW_004524995.1:247273-251522 GCF_000260255.1 Octodon degus
TACAGAATATGATGAAAAACATTTAAAAAATTGAAATTTATTTAAAAACAGAAATAAAGAGTTATGTAATTCTTGTGTTTACACATAAGTCCAGAAATCTAACCACATACAACCTTGTAGCAGGAAAGTCCCACAACATTCCTTTTCCTGTCTCATGCCTTCATTCACCACCCCCTTCTTTTTGAACAATCATCTACCTGAGAGACAGCATGGCAGCAGCTGGCATGTCATGAAAAGCAGCCCTTATTCAGATACCAGAATGACAGGCTCTCCAAGCATGAACCTACTATTACAAATTGTCATCTTCAGTGCAGTTGCTTAGTTCACAGGTGTCAGTATTTATAGTTAGTCATGTTGAGAATCATTCTAATTAACTGCTAGATTAAAAAATCTTCTAAAGATTCTCAGGATTATTGACTTACCATCTTGTACATATAACTGTATGGCTTGCCTCTGTCATATTTCCTAGCTCTTCTCCTTGCTCTCTCTTTATTATCTAGTCCTCAAGTTCTTGCTTTCCTTTTATTTGTATTAGAACTTTTTTTCTTTTCTTTTCTTTTCTTTCTTTCTTTCTTTCTTTTTTTTTTTTGCGGAACCGGGGATTGAACACAGGCCCTTGCGTTTGTCAGGGAAGCACTTATTCCACTGAGCCATCTCCCCAGCCCCTAGACCTTTCTATTTGTAGTTCTTCTTTTGAGTTCTTATACTGGGGAAATTATATGATATTTACACCTGTGTCTGGTTTATTTCACTTATGAGTATATGTTCAAATGGCATCGACTTCAATATAAAGGCTTCGAGTATATCATTCTCTCTTTTTTTTTTTATGGAAACTGGGATTGAACTCAGGCCCTTGCGCTTGACAGGGAAGTGCTTGTTCCACTAAGCCATCTTTCCAGCAATGAGTTTATCAGTCTTTACAGCTGAGCAATACTCCATTGTGTAAAATCACCACATCTTATTCATCCATTCCTAGGTGATGGGCATCTTGGTGGTTTCCAACTTTTGACTATCACAAATTGTGCTGCTATAAATACAGGCACACATATATCACTATGATATGATGTTTTCAGATCCTCTGGGAAAATTCCCAGTGAGGAATAGCTGATTTAAATTGGATTTCCAGACCAAGATTTCAAAGGAGTCTCCACGCTGATTTCAATAATGGTTGCACCAGTCTACATTCCCACCAGCAGTGGAGAAGGGTTCCTTTTTCCCCACAGCCTCTCTCACATTTGTTGTTGGGTGATTTCTTTATGACAGCCATTCTTTCTGGGGTGAGATGAAATCTCATTGTTGTTTAAATTTGTATTTTGCAGAAGGCTAGTGATGTAGGGCATTTTTTCATATATTTATTCTCTTCTTTAATTTCATCCTCTGAGAAGTGTGTGTTCATCTTGGATGACCATTTGTGGACTAGATCTTTAAATTTTGGGGCCCTAGTGTTTTTTAGTTCTTTACAAATTGTAGAGAGCAGACCTTTGTTGGAGTACTTATTTGTCATGATTTTTTCCAAATTTGTGGGTTGTCTTTTCACTTTGTTGGTAATTTCTTTTGACATGAAAAAACTTCTCAAAAGAGCAGCTCCGAGTTGTTAATTCTTTCAAGTGTTTCCCATGCGATTTGATTTTTGTTCATAAATGCTTTGCCTACCTGTATGTCTTCAAGAGTTCCTCCTCCTTTCTCTTCCAGTAGATTTAGTGTTTCTGTTTTAGTGTTTAGATTTTTAATCCTTTTGGACTTTATCTTAGTGCATGGTGATAGACCGGGGTCAAGTTTTAGTTTTTGGCATGTAAAGAGCCAGTTTGTCCAGCACCACTTGTTAAAGAGGCTATCTTTTCTCCAGTGAGTATGTTTGGCCCCTTTGTCAAAGATAAGGTGGCTGAGTGTGTTTGTAGGGGTTTCAGCATCTTCTAATCTATTCCATTGATCTTCAGGTCTATTTTCTTGCCAGTACCATGCTGATTTTATCACAGTAGACTTGTAGTATAATTTCAAGTCAGGAATTGTAATGCCTCCTGCCTTGTCTTTATTGCCAAGGAGTGCCTTTGCTATTCTATGTATTTTCTGGTTCCAAATAAATTTTATTTATTTATTTTTAAAAATTTATTTATTTATTTATGTGTGTGTGTGTGTGTGTGTGTGTGTGTGGCCAGCTTAGCCCACCAGCAGGCGGGGCTGGCTGGCATGTGGTGCTGGGGGATTGAACTGCGGTCCCTGTGCTTTGCTAAGCTTGTTCTAAGTAGGTGCTTTAGACCACTGAGCCATCTCACCAGCCACCCAAATAAATTTTAGGAATGGTTTCTCTAGCTGATTTAGGTATGTTCGTGGTAGTTTGATAGAGATTGCAATATATCTGTACAGCAATTTTGTGAGAATGGCCATCTTTACAATGTAATTTCTTCCTATCCAGGAACATGGAATATCTCTCCATTTTTTGAAATCCTCTACTGTCTCTTTTTTAAGAGTACTGTAATTTTCCTTGAAAAGATCTTTGACTTCTTTAGTTATGTGAATTCCAAGGTATTTCATATTCCTCAGTAGTATTGTAAAATGTATTGTTTCTGTAATTTCCCTGTCAGTGTGTTTGTTGTCTCTGTAGAGAAATGCTGTTGACTTTTGGGTATTGACTTTGTAGCCTGCTATGCTACTGAATTTCTGTATTAATTCTAGTACCTTCTTGTTGGAGTATTTTGGGTCTTCCAAGTAACGTATCATGTCATATGGAAATAAAGATAATTTAACTTCTTAATCTATTCTCATTCCCTTTATTTCTTTCTCTTGTCTAATGGCTCAAACTAATTATTCCAGATCTATATTGTATAGAAGTGGCAATAGAGGACAACCTTGTCTTGTACCAGATCTAAGAGTAAAAGATTTCAGTTTCTCCCCATTTTGAATTATGTTGGTCATTGGATTTTCATAAATGGCTTTCACCACATTGAAGTAGAGCCCATCTATTCAAAGTTTCTGTAGGACTTTGAACATGAATGAATGTTGGACTTTGTCAAAAGCCTTTTCTGCATCAGTTGAGAGGATCATGTGGCTTTTAGATTTTGCTCTACTAATATAGTGTGTTACATTTTTAGATTTTCGAATTTTGAACCATCCTTGCATCCCTGGGATAAATCTTACCTGGTCATTGTGTAAGATCTTCTTGATGATTTGCTGTATTCTATTTGCTAGGATTTTATTGAGAAGTTTTGCATCTATGTTCATAATGGACATTGGCCTAAGTTCTTTTCTTATTTGTGTCTTTCCCTGGTTTTGGTGTCCGTATAATACTTGCCTCCAGGAATGATTTAGGGAAGATTGCTTCCTTTTCAATTTCATTCGAGAATTTGATTAATATAGGGACCACATCTTCTGTAAATTTCTTGTAAAATTCAGATCTGAATCCATCTGGACCTGGACTTTTCTTTGCTGGTAGGTTTTTTAATTACATCTCGTATTTCATTGGCTGTTATTGAGAGTGGTTATATCTTGACGATTCAGTTGTGGTAATTTGTACCTTTCTAGGAATCTCTCCATTTCTTCTGTGTCTTCTATTCTGTGAAAGTAAAGATTCTCAAAGTAGCTATTGATAATCTTCTGAAGTTCCACTGAGTCTGTGGTAATTACACCCTTTTCATTCCTTATTGCTTGTATTTGAATTTTTTCTTTCCTCTTTTTGATGAGGTCAGCTAGGGGCTAATCGATTTTATTTAATCTTTCATAGAACCAGATTTTGCTTTGTTAATTCTTTGAATTGTTTTCTTCATCTCAGTTGAATTAATTTTTGCTCTAATATTTATGATTTCTTCCCATCTTGGGGCTGTGGGTTTGGTTTCCACTTCCTATTCTAGTTGATGAAGGTGCAGCATTATGGTATTTATTTGTTTTTCTACTGTGTGAGTTCACAGCTATGAATTTCCCTCTGAGAACTGCTTTCATTGTATCCCATTAATTCTGATAAGTTTTGCTTGAATTTTCATTGAATTGTAGATATTGTTGAATTTCTTGTTTAATTTTGTTTGTGATCCATTGGTTGCTGAGTAGTGTGTCATTTAATATCCATGTATTTAAAGTTTTTTTCTGGTTTCTTTCATCATTATTACCAGTTTCATTGCACTGTGGTCAGATAATATGCATGGGATAATTTCTGTTTTCTTGCATATACTTAAGCATGATCTATGGACCAGTATGTGGTCTATTTTAGGGAATGATCCATTTGCATCTGAGAAAAATGTGTATTCTGCTCTGTTTGGGT
>NW_004524995.1:252269-253330 GCF_000260255.1 Octodon degus
TATTCTAAAAGAGTCCAGTAGCCCATAATAGTATTGGATCTTCCACTTAACTGGCAATGTCAGAAATTGTTGATGTGAGTCCCCAACAGCTCAACATAACAGCATGGCTTTACTTCTTATATTTCATTTTTATACTTTTCTACTGGATGGTTAAGACCAAGGTAAAGCAGGACCTATGCAACAAGAGTTGTAGCTGTTGGGTCTGATAAAGTCAGTGAAATCCCCTGAGGATTCATCCTGAGATCCTGAACCTCAGATTGTAGAAACTTTGTCAGTGTCACCCATGTGGATGATTCACGGCCACTGCTTGGTAAAAGTGCTCTCTGTGAAAGGCTGAGAGAAATTTTTCTCTCCCTGTGACTCTCCTTAGGCACACTCTACATCATCATTCACTTTCCTCTTTGGCCCCACAATCCCCTTGATCAGAAAATTTGGGACACTGCCGAATTACATGATGTTACAGTACAAGTTCTCATATGTCCTGAGTCTTAATTGACCTTAGAAGGTTATGGCCAAAATGTTGGCTTTCCTTGCAGCCCTCCTCTTTCTTTAATTTTGGTCTGCAAACTTAGGTTATTAACCATCCAGAGGACAAACTTATTGTTATTATCAAACAACTTAGGCTGTTAAGCTTATCCTATCTCTCTGAATATGAAACATCTTAGGCATAAAATGGAACAGGTATTTTTCATCATGTATTGGTATGTTGAACTTTAAGTCCATACAGAATATGATAAAAACATTTAAAAATCAGAACATTTAAAAATAAAGAATTATATACTTCTCATGTTTGCACATAAGTCTAGAAATCTCACAATATACAACCTTGAAGCAGGGCAGTCCCACAATATTCCTTTTCCTGGCTCTTGCTTTCCTTCACCACCCCATTCTTCTTGAACATCCACCTACCTGAGAGACATCATAGCAGCAACTGGCAAGTGATTGCAAGGAGCCCATATACAGAATACCAGAATGAGAGGCATGCCAAACATGAAACTACTATTACAATTTACCATCTGCAGTGCAGTAGCTTAGTTCACAGGTATCAGCATATATAGTTA
>NW_004524995.1:259753-260224 GCF_000260255.1 Octodon degus
GAATTGTAATGCCTCCTGCCTTGTCTTTATTGCCTAGAATTGTCTTTGCTATTCTAGGTCTTTTCCAGTTCCAGATAAAGTTTAGATATGTTTTTTCCATGTCTGTGAGATATGTCGGTGGTAGTCTGATAGGGATTGCATTAAATCTGTACAGCAATTTTGGGAGTATGACCATCTTCACAATGTTAGTTCTTCCTATCCAGGAGCATGAAATATCTTTCCATTTTCTGAAATACTCTACGATCTCTTTTTTCAGAGTACTGTAATTTTCATTGAAAAGATCTTTGACCTCTTTAGTTAGGTTAATTCCAAGGTATTTCATTTTCCTCTATGCTATTATAAAAGGTATTGTTTCCATATTTTCCCTCTCAGTGTATTTATTGTTTGTGTAGAGGAATGCTATTGACTTTTGGGTATTGACTTTATAACCTGCTATGCTACTGAATTTCTGTATTAATTCTAGTAGCTTCT
>NW_004524995.1:261542-262646 GCF_000260255.1 Octodon degus
TTATTTCTTCCCGCTCTGTTTTCCTAATGTGTGAGTTCACAGCTATGAATTTCCCTCTTAGAACTGCTTTCATCGTATCCCATAAATTACGATAAGTTGTGCTTGAATTTTCATTGAATTGTAGCTATTTTTGAATTTCTTGTTTAATTTCATCTGTGACCCATTGGTTGCTGAGAAGTGTGTCATTTAATTTCCATGTATTTAAGATTTTTATGGTTTCTTTTGTCATTTATTTCCAGTTTCATTGCACTGTGATCAGATAATTTCTGATGTGCATGGGATAATTTCTGTTTACTTGGATATTACGTAAGCATGACCCGTGGACCAGTATGTGGTCTATTTTAGAAAATGACCCTTGTGCACCTGAGAAAAATGTATATTCAGCTGTGTTTGGCTGGAACACTCTGTATATGTCCATCAAGTCCATTTGTTTCAAGCTCTGGTTCAGTTCTGTTATTTCTTTGCTAAGTTTTTGTCTGGTTGAACTATCTTTTGAAGATAAGGGGATGTTAAGTTCTCCTGTTATAATTGTGATGTTTGATATTAGATTTTTTCATGTCTATTAAGATTTGCTTTATATAGTTGGGTGCTATTGTGTTTGTTGCATACATATTTATGAGTGTTACCTCTTCCTCTTGTATTTTTCCCCTAACCAGTATATAGTGGCCTTTTTTTATTTCGCTTGATCATTTTTGGTTTGAAATTGAGACTGTCTGAGAATAGAATTGCTACCGTTGCTTTTTTCTGAGGCGCTGGCGCATGTAGTATTTTGTTCCATCCTTTTACTTTCAGCCTATGAATGTCTTTATGAGTTAAATGTGTTTCTTGTATACAACATATTGTTGGATTTTGTTTCCTCATCCACTGTGCCCATCTGTTTCTCTTAATTGGTGAATTGAGTCCATTTACACTGATGGTTAGAATTGAGATGTATTGACTTACGGTTGCCATGTTATTTACCTGTTGTCGTTACTCCATTTTCTCCTGTGTTTAATTGCTTTCCCTATTTAGTTAGTTGCTTCTGATTGCATTCCTGGAGTTCTGATCATTTTTGTCCCTCTAGAACATCTTTCTGTAGCATGTGGAGTTTTGGCTTTGTCATCA
>NW_004524995.1:263385-273008 GCF_000260255.1 Octodon degus
GATCTATTTCTTTCCTGTATTGCTCATTCAAGGAGTTTGTCATTTTTCTAAACTCCTCTATGTTTTTTGTCGATATCTTCTTTAGAAGAAATTATAAATTCTTTTATTGCAGTGTTTTTTTCAGATTGAGTTTCCTCCCTATGTTTCTGTAGTTGCTTCTTTATTTCAGATGCTATGAGTTCTGAGAGTTCTTTTTTTATTTCAAAAAAGAATTGCGCTCTGATTACCTCTATATCTTTCTGCTGTTGCTTATTTACTATCAACGCTATTAATTGATGCATTTGAGCTGAGCTAGTGTCCTCCGCACTTTTTCTGTGTGGGCACTGGGTTTCTTCCATATGTTTCTGCATTTGAATCTTTACTGCAGATGCTATTATTTCAGGGATTTCTTTTTCTATTTCCAATCTGATGTCCTCTGTACCTTTTTGCAGCTGTTTCTTTACTTAAGAAGCCATTGATTCATTGCTTTCAGCTGTGTGATCCTCAATGTGTTCTGTGTTAGTGTCTTCTGCCCTTGTTTTGGGCGTGCTTGGGTTCTGAGGTTGCATTTTCCTCCTTCTCGTCATTTTGTGGAGCACTGTCTTCTGACCTTTGTTGTAGATCTTCGTTGTAGTTATAACCTTAGCACGTACTGAAGTTCAGGTGCAGATCTACAACGTTTGGATTTATCCAGGTGTGCCTGGCTTGGGTCTGGCTGCTGTGCTCATCTCCTTCCTGCTGCTGCTGTTAAGGGCAAACCTGTTGTGCCCCTGTGGCAAGTTGTTCTGCTCCTGGACTAGCTGGGTGGTTCTATCCTCTACACTCTCTGCAGGGATTGCAGCTTCAGATTTACACCCCAGGCATATATGCCAGCCCTGAGCTGAGCCTGGAGGGGATAAGGTAGAGTAGGGGGCAGAGGCAGCTCTCCCACACACTCACTGGGCCTGGGCTAGGACTGGGTCTGGTGTATTTTTAATTGGGTTGAGGCTCCTTGTGGTTCTGTATGTTTTAATTCCTGAATGTCAGATTGTTTCCTCATATTTGGGAAATTTTCTGCTAATACTTCTGCCCATATTTTTTTAATGTCATTTGGATTGACTCCTTCTTTCTCACTAATGCCTATTCGTCTCACATTGTTCATCTGTGCATCATCTTGCAGGTGATGGATTATTTTTTGCTACATCCTAATTGTTTTAAGAGATCCTTTCTTACCTTTTTGCTAGCTGCCCCAGCATCTTCAAGATCTGAAACTGTGTCTTCACTTTCACTTAAATGGTTTTTCAAGCTTGTGATTGAGATTTTATATTCCTCTATATCTCTTTGAATCTGAGTCATGCGATCTATTTTTTTCCTGTATTGCTCATTTAAGGAAACTATCATTTTTCTAATCTGCTCTATTTTTTTTATCGAGATCTTCTTTAGAAGCAGTTATTAATTCTTTTCGGTGTTCTTTTCAGATTGGTTTTCCTCCCTATGTTTCTGTAGTTGATTCTTTACTTTAGATGCTATGAGTTCAGAGTATTTTTTCTTTATTTCTGAAAAGAATTCCACTCTGAGTTCCTCCATAACTTTCTGCTGTTGCTTATTTACTATGAATGCTATTAATTTGTACATTTGAGCTGACCTAGTAGAAAAGAATTCCACTCTAAGTTCTTCTATGACTTTCTGCTGTTGTTTATTTACTTTTGACACTATTAATTCATACATTTGAGCTGAGCTAGTGTCCTCTGCACTTGTTCTGGTTGGGCATTGTGTTTCCTTCATATGTTTCTGCATTTGATTCTTTACTGCAGATGTTCAGTTATTTATTTTATTTTTTTTCCAAAGTTTTATTGATAAACAGATAGCTGTTCAGGGATTTATTTGTTCCTCTATATCTTTCTGCAGCTGTTTCTTTATTTCAGAAGCCATTGATTCATTGATTTCAGCTGTGTGTTTTCCAATTTGTTCTGTGTTAGTGTCCTCTGCAGTTGTTATGTCTGGTCTTGGGTTCTGAGATTGCATTTTGATCCTTCTCATTGTCATTTTGTGTAGCACTGTCTTCTGACCTTTGTTGTAGATCTTCGGTGCAGTTAGAGCCTTACCACCTCCTGAAGTTCAGGTGTACATCTCCGCATTTTTGATTCATCCAGCTGTGCCTGGCTTGGGTCTGGCTGCTGTGCTCAGTTCCTTCCTGCTGCTTCCCTTGGGAGTGAACCTGTTGTGCCCCTCTAGCAAGATGTTCCTCTCCTGGACTAGCTGGGTGGTTCTGTCCCCTACTCTCTCTGCAAGGATTGCAGATACAGAATTTCACCTCAGGCCAGTATGCCAGGCCTTAGCTGAGTTTGGAGTGGAGAAGTTGGAGTAAGTCGGAGCGGCAGCTCTCCCATACACTCTCCATGCCTGGATGAGGACTGGATCTGGGGTTCTGCAGAAAGTGGCAGAAATTCTCACTGGGCAGTCAGGCTGGGGGGTGCTGCTAAGTGTGGTGGGGGTCCCCAGGGGTTGGAAGTGGGTCTCACCCAGACTGCTCCTGGGCTGGGACCGGCAGGTCCCGCCAGCGCAGGGTAGCTGGAAGCTCTCGCAGACATTTATAGGAGCCTTGCCTAGGACTCCCTATCTTTTGTCTTGATTCCATTTTTTTTATATCCAGTTGAATTTTTACTATAGCATTGACTCTAACTTTAGATATTTGATTAATAGTTAAATTTGGCTTTGGACTATATTTTTACATTGCTTGATCTTAAAATCATTAAATATATTGATCATTTTATTTCTTTTATCTATTGCAGAACAATTTGTGTTGTCGTGATTTTAATATATTCTTTAGTGCTGTGAGATGACTCAGTGCTCTAAAGCACCTACTTAGAACAAGCTAAGCTAAGCAAAAGCACAGGGACCTTGGTTCAATCCCCAGCAACACATGCCAGCCAGCCCCGCCCCCTGGTGGGCTGAACTGGCCACACACACCCAAAATAAATAAATAAATTAAAAAATATATATATATTCTTTAATTTTTACTCCAATTTCTATGCTTCAGGTCAGATCGAAGCTTTTTTCTTGTGGTCAAAACTGTATAACCAGAAGTGTTTTTTCCTTCTTTCTTTTTTCCCCCTTCTTTCTTCATTTTCCTTAAAAATACATAATTCAATTTGTATTCCATGTTTTTACCTGTTATGGTGTTTTGCTGCCCTCTCTTGACCACTGTTGCTAGTTTTACTGTAGATCTATATGTATTTCTCAAATTATATGTAATGGAGTGAAGAGACAAAATCTTTAGAAAATCCACCAACTGAAGATAAGATGTGTTTTAGAAAAATTTAAAGCATATAAATAAATTTAAGGAAACAAGTGAGGCTTAAAGAATTAGTTTCACATAAAACTATAGATTTGCCTATCCAAAGTATGTTTTATATGGTATTTGAACTTTACATGCTGTACAGAAGGCATGGACAGGAGTGTCAGATAAGATGATATTTAATCAAAAGAAAAGAGGTAAAAGACAAAGTTAAAACTATAGGACTGAGAATACATTTTATATCTATATTAAAATAAATACTTTTATAAGCTTCAGGGGAGCAGTCTCAGTATAATCAAGGTAGATAGTAACTGACCTGTTTGTCTGCCAATATTTTACAGTTATGTTTAATTCTGACACTAGTATTGCTACAGAAGATGATGATTAATACAGCTATTACCATATTCACTTAATCATGACAGTGGGCATGTGGTATGCTAGTTACAAGCATCCTGCAGAATTACTACAATAGTACCTTGAGGCACATAATATTATTGATCTGATTGAAAATTGAACACATCTTTTAGTAGTCTGTGCAGGGTTGGCTTTTTCACCATGAAACTCTTTAGTTGTTCTTTGTCATGAAGCATTTCACTACTCCACCAAACTTGAAAGAATTTTGCAGGGTATAGTAGTCTGGGCTGGAATTTGTTTACATAGGGGACTTGAAGTACTTTGCTCTATGCTCTTTGTGACTTCATGGTTTGTGAAGAGAAGTCGGCTGTTATTCTGATGCATTTTCCTTTAAATGTGATCTGTTTCTTTTGTTTTCTTTTCAGAACCGGGGATTGAACTCAGGCCCGTGTGCTTGTCAGGCAAGCATTTATTCCACTGAGCCATCTCCCTGGCCCTGTTTGTTTTCTTTAGTGGATTTCAGTATATTGTTTTTGTGCTGGATTTCTGGGATCTTGACTATTTTTTTCGGCAGAACTGGGGATTGAATCTGGGATCCTGACTATTATATGTCTCAGTGTATTTTTAATTGGGTTGACACTGACAGAAGATCTACAAACTGTGGTACAGGGTTTCAGGGTAAATCCTGAGGGTATTTGACCGAACTTGGCACATACAAAAGTTACATTTCTTGTTATATAGGTCTTGCTTTATCTTGGTTTTAGCCATCCAGCAGAAAAGTATCAAAACAAGGTATAAAAAGTAAAGCCATACTTATATGCTGAACTGTAAAAGGCTCAAGTCAACAACTTCTGACAATACGTCTTACAAATAATCCACTACTACTATGGAAAAGTGGACTATATTGGATTATTTTGCTGTATTCACACACCTATAATATTTAAATGGCAATGGAATACCCATCTCTGATAAAATTGAACACATCAAACCTTAGCAAGTTTACATAATCTGCCTTGGTTCCATAGCTAGTTAGAGGAAGATTTTGGCTTATAGATTAAGCCATCTATAATATCTAACAGAGGAAGGGGAAACCAGAAGAGACCACCAGAGAGCAGAAAAAAGCTGTCTTCCCTGAACAAAGAAAAGTGGGTCTCTTTATAGGGATGCTATACTTGATCTTAGCCAAAAGGTCAAGAAGTGATGCTGTCATAGGGATGGAGTGAAGGCAGGTAGAAGACTTAGTAAACATCTGTGGTTAAAGTGTTCTGGCAGTCTGGTGTAACTTTGGGGGGGTGCTTCCAGATTTCTTGGAACCTGAAAAACTAGTTGTCCTACCTTATCTCTGTTCCTCTGTTTGCTAACTTCAGTACTGAACTGAGTTCTGAGAGCTGAGCTCCCCTAAGAAAGAAAGAAAGCAGTGCTTATGATGACAAGCAGGCCAGGCTCTCTGAGTGGAGGGACCATTGGGAGCCTTACACTGCCTAATTGCAGAGCCCAAACTCTTAACTACTGCAGAAAATTATTTGACAATAAGATTTCAATAGGGAAAGTAACATGTTAAAAGTTTCCACACAACTTGTACATTTTGAAACTTATTTGTTCAACACGTGGATCACTCCCACTCTTTCTCCTAATCGTGTTTTATGAATCAATCTGCATATTTTCTGTGTCAACTAGTGCCTAGGTGACATGGTCTGTTCTCACATTTGCATTAAGATTTCTTCCACTGGTTTCTAAAGTTAGTTAAATTAGCCTAGATTTCTTTTTCTCTGGACCCAAACTTTTTTTTTTTTTTTTGGTTTGGTAGAACTGGGGATTGAACTCAGGCACTTGTGCTCACCAGGGAAGTGCTTATTCCACTAAGCCATCACCCCAGCCCCTCCTCTTTCTGATCTAACATTGGTTTGGCCTGGAAAATTAAAATTTTACAAATGCAATAAGGTCTCTCTCTCTCTCTCTCTCTCTCTCTCTCTCTCTCTCTCTCTCTTTTTTCTTTTTTTGGTGGAACTGAGGATTGAACTCAGGCCCTTGCACTCACCAGGGAAGTGCTTATTCCACTGAGCCATCTCCCCAGCCCCTGTACCTTTTTTTCCAAACTCATATTCTTTACATGGAGTAAAGCATAAGAGAATTTTTTAAAAAATTAAAAATAATAACAGCATATTTCATGCTAATTAAGTATGAAAAGAACTGAGTGCTTATGTAGATGTGTGTGGAAAGTAACAAAATGAGATAAGAAAACATAATGTGGTTATGATGGTACAAAACTAGGCTTTGGTTCCTGGAGGTGTAGCAGACAAAATAAGAATCTGAAAGTAAAATAAGCAAAAATTTCACAAAGACTTTGAATTCTACAAAATTATATGTATTTTCTTGCCTTTTTTGTACCTTTTCTTTCCCTTATATATAAGTGCTTGCCTTTCTTGGACCATTCCTTCTATTTGAATTCTTGGAACTTTGGTCTTCTTTGTCTTCATTTACTATCCTTCAGAAGCCATTGTAGTGCTTTCTTAGTGGTCATGATTTTTTTTAAATTTTATTTGAAATAATATACAAGAATATAGCAAAATTGAGGGGCAACATCATGATGTGTAAGGAACTGAAATCAATTTTTTCAGCTGTGATTCCTAACCAGAACACCACTTGGTAATTAACATAAAAGCCATGATTGCAGCTCAGAGCCAAAGCAGCTGTATTGCCAATGTCCCTGCTCTAATTTAGACAGTTGGAGGAAAGGTAAAACGCAAGTGCTGCACTGCAGTAAGTGCAAAGACTGCCCCCACCATAAGGATATGATGACAAAATATAACTAAGATATGTGGCTGAGGAGATACAGGACACAAAGTTAAAACATAGAAGGGTGTCAACTGTTAATAGCACCATTGTGGTGACTATATCCCAATACTTTTAACTACTTTACCTCGACCTGGGCTGGTCTCCATTTAAAATAATGGACTAGTGCTGCCACCTGGTGCAAAATCGCAGCATGCCACCGCTAAGGGTGGCAGATAGCTCTTCTCACTGGGACAGCGACACATTCCACCTGGCACCTGTTCTATAGTCTCTTTGCACTGGCCAGCCCGATGGGGCCTGTGTTTGGCACAGATGCTGGGCCATGTGGCGGATGCTTGTGACAGCCCAACTGCCAGCTTCTGCTTCTCTCCATCGGGTATAGGTACAGATTATAAGCAGTAAGGAGCCAATACATAAACAGCAGTTATATGTTTTTAAATTTCCCTTTGTACAATTTAAAATACACATGTATACACTTCATCTCTTTCTACTAAACTTTAGCACCACAGGATATCAATTTTCAAGCCTATATTACCTGATAGACATATTTGAATGTTGGAAGGAAATAAGTCAATTTGGTTTACAATGTTGATAATTTTAGCATGCTTAATGCTCTAATGGAGAAAGCAAATCTTCACTCATATTATTAAATCATTTCAAGACTCAATGCTGGGGGCTGGGGAGATGGCTCAGTGGAATAAGCACTTCCCTGGCAAGAGCAAGAGCCTGAGTTCAATCCCCAGTTCTGCAAAAAAAAAAAAAAAAAAAAAGAAAAAAGACTCAATGCTTCAGTATCTTATGGTCACACGAATCCAGGACCAACAGTGAGACTTTGATCTTAAGCCTTTACATCAATAGTCAACGTTATGCAACTACAGACTTAAGAATGTAGCATCCTGGTTTAATGTTGTTATGAGCCTGAATTGGTTCTTTTCCTTTTCCAACAGTCAGGATTTAAACATTTTTGTTCTTCAGTCAAAGCCTTTGCTTCTACTGTGTGCATCTTCTTCTCTTCATTCTTCATTTTCTTCCACCTGTCATCAAGAATCACACTTATGGCTCTGTTATCTTTTCCTGGATACATCTGAGTATATTCAACTCTGTACTTTGTGGCAAAAAGCATGAAGGCATTCACTGGTCTTTTACACTTATTAGGAGAAGTTACACTCACAGTCCCTTAACTGTGTTTTTTTTTTTTTTGGCAGAACCGGGGATTGAACTCAGGCCCTTGTGCTTGCCAGGGAAGCACTTATTCCACTGAGCCATCTCCCCAGCCCTTAACTGTGGTTTTTGACAGCTTAAGCATACAAAGAATTGGAAGAGAGCTGTGACGATCCAGGTGAGTACAATTTTTACTGAATTGGGATCCTGCAAAATCTTGGCCCTAGGTCCTCTGCAAGACAAGGAAGCACGGTGCTGATGAGCCATACTGCTCAGCACATAAACTGCCAAAGAATTCATGGGTATGAAGTCATAGCTTTTAAATGGATCAAAAACACCTGAATCGTCAAAATTAATAGCGTTGGGGGCTGGTGAGATGGCTCAGTGGTCTAAAGCACCTACTTAGAACAAGCTTAGCAAAGCACAGGGACCGCGGTTCAATCCCCCAGCACCACATGCCAGCCAGCCCCGCCCCCTGGTGGGTTGAGCTGGCCACACACACACACACACACACACACAAATAAATAAAAATAAATTAAAAAAATTAATAGCATCGGGGAATCCGGAGGCAGGCAGACGTCGCCGATGTGGACCTTGCAGCACGGAATGCTGTGTTGCGCCACAGTGAGACTCAGGCAGAAGGATGACCAGTCTTTATTTTTAACATGGAAAGGGTGGTCCAGCTTGCACTCTACCATAAGTAAGCCATCTTCAACTGTGCCAGGATCAAAAGTCAACTTCAGTACAAATTTACCAAATGATATACTTTCTTCACGTGATAACTTCAGACCATCAGAACCATGGCCCTTGTGAGTGCCCACATCTGGAGATCTTCCTCATTATCACAGCCTTCAGCTCTAGCAAAGTCTTCCACATCCTGCCATTCCTTATTGCTTCCCTCATGAAAGCACAGTCTTGTGCCTTTTAAAAAACAGTGCCAAACAGTTGAGAGCCAGGAATTGCACCATCCCAAGTCATCATCATCTGACAGGGAGCATGTGCAGAAAATACCAGATTCTGACTCCCTGTTTTCCTGCTCTTGCCTCACTGGTGTATCTTCCTTCCAGTGGTGATGAGGGAAAGTTGGCTCACTCTTTGAAGAGGACCCTGGCAGAGGGTGTGCATAGGAATGTAAACTTTTGCTTGTAGTGATGATATGTACAGGAGATGATCTGTTATAAAATGAGCACTGCATGAGTGGACTCTGTGTGCTGGTGGCAATATTTGCTAATTTGGTCAGCTAATCCACCTCATTTTCTTGGTAAGTATTTTCTGGTATGTCTGAGGTATTCTGGTTCCAAGATGAACTTGTATACTCTTGATGTGAAACATCTGAACTTAACTGGTATATGACAGACTGGGTAGGATCATTCTGAACAGCCTGAAGTTCAGGAAGGTCATCAAGCTCCATGTGCTCGTCACAGGAGTTGTACCCAGGTGAAGATGGCAGGTTTTCATTACAGTGTAGCAACTCCAGAGAGTCGTTCAATCCTGACACTCTGTTGTCCATCACCAGCAGGAGTTTCTTTCTTTTTTTAAAAAAATTTATTTATTTATTTATTTATTTATTTATTTATGTGTGTGTGTGTGTGTGTGTGGCCAGCTCAGCCCACCAGGGGACGGGGCTGGCTGGCATGTGGTGCTGGGGAATTGAACCACGGTCCCTGTGCTTTGTTAAGCTTGTTCTAAGTAGGTGCTTTAGACCACTGAGCCATCTCACCAGCCCCTCATGACTTTTTTTTGGTCATGAATTATTCTGGTGTTTTTTCATGAAAGTACCATATTTTTCCATCATATTTGTAAAGATATTTTTCAGGTTACATCAAACTGCGTTTGCAGCTATTATAGGGCTTGAAAAACCTCCAAGCTCTCCTTATTTTAGGGTTTGTGTTGAGAAGTCTCCTGAATGCTAATGAGCATTCACCCACCTTATCTTTGACAAAGCAGCCAAACATACTCACTGGAAGAAAGATAGCCTCTTTAACAAATGGTGCTGGGAAAACTGGCTCTCTACATGCCAAAAACTAAAACTTGACCCAGGTCTATCACCATGCACTAA
>NW_004524995.1:273548-284939 GCF_000260255.1 Octodon degus
TTATTTTGTGTCTGTGTGTGGCCAGCTTAACCCACCAGGGGGCGGGGCTGGCTGGGATGTGGTGCTGGGGGATTGAACCGCAGTCCCAGTGCTTTGCTTAGCTTAGCTTGTTCTAAGTAGGTGCTTTAGACCACTGAGCCGTCTCACCAGCCCCATAAATTCAGAAATTTTAAATCTTTAAATATTTAGTGCCCACCCCTTTCTACTTGGGAATTCTAATTATATGAATACAAGTTTCTTGGTTTTGACACAGAATGAACTGTTATGACTGATCTGTAAATTCTTCATTTTTATTTTGAACAATTTTTATTGTTACATTCATTTAAGTTTGTAAATAATTTATTTACAATGTGCAATCTATCTTTAATCTCATGTTATGTTTTCATTCTAGAAATATTTCTCTAAAATTCACTGTTTACATCTCATATCTTTCACATTTCAATATTTGTCTACAATTTTTAATATATGTAATTATTGATTTTCAATAAAGTTAATTTAAAGAAGGAAATCTTCACTCTCATAGGATGGAAAATGCAGAAGTGGACTGATTCCTAGGTACATATGAATTACCAAAGCTGAATCAAGATGATATAAAAGTTTTGAATAATCTAATATCTGTCAATTAAGTTGAAAATATATTAAAAAAGCAGTAACAGAAAAACCCAGGTTCTGACGGATTCAGGCTGAATTCTACAAGAAACTTAGAAAAGATTGAACATCAATACTCCTAAAGCTCTTTAATGAATTGGAAAGGGAAGCATTCCTGGAGGCAAGCATTACATGATACCAAAAACCAGAGAAAGACCCAACCAAAAAGAGATGATATGAAATACTTGGAAATAATTATTTTTTTTGGCAGTACCTGGGATTGAACTCAGGACCCTGTGCTTGCCAGGCAAGCGTTTATTCTACTGAGCTCTCTCCCAGGCCCAAAAATTCAGAAGGATTTTTCTTTTGCCCACTCAGGATGCCTTAAGGGCATGTCTGGTGAGGTATAAAGATCTGGGGATCAAATCACAGAATTCTGAGCCTGATTTCTTTGCTTAAGCAGGCACTTAAACAACTAAGCTGATGGGCAAGCCCCTAAAATTTCAGAAGGATTTTTTTTTTGTCTGGCTCAGGATGCCTTAAGGACAGGTTTAGAAAGGCATGAGGACCTGAGGATCAAACCACAATACAATGAAAATTATAGTACCCTGAAAAAAGAGATAAAAAAGGATTTCAAAAAATAAAAAGACATTTCTTGCTCCTGGATAGGAAGAACTAATATTGTAAAAATGGCCATACCCCCAAAAACTGTTATACATATTATATGCAATCCTGATTGGTATATCATTAATATACTTCACAGAGCTACAGAAAACATTTCTAAAATTCATCTGGAACCAGAAGAGACATAGAACAGCAAAAGCAATTCTGGGCAATAAAGACAAGGCAGGAGGCATCACAATTCTTGACTTGAAACCATACTACAAAGCTATTATGACAAAATCAGCACAATATTGGGACAAAAAAAACCAAACAGATTTGAGGATCAATGGAACAGATTAGAAGATGCAGGCACAACTACAAACACACTCAGCTGTCTTCTCTTTTACAATGGAGTGAAACAGGTTCACCAGAAAAAAGGTAGCCTCTTCAACAAATGATACTGTAAAAACTGGCTTTTTTCATTGTCCCAAATTTATTGACATTACAGTGTAGCAAAAAAGATTCAAACAGCTCCATGTAGTGTTTTGAAATTCATCCCGACGGTAGGCTGTGTGACCTGCAGGTTGGAGAGGCTGCCGAGGTCCAAAAACTTCAGCATTTCCTTAGTGTCACGGTCTACTTCAATGATTTCCTGATACAAGGCTGAGGCCTCAGGGATGTAATTATCTCTCCTTTCTCTCTTCCCCTCCTGCAACTTGATGGAGATTCCCCACACAGGGCTCCTCTGTATTCACTTCATCAGGTGTGTGACACAGCCTGCTATCTGGTCGTGGAGCTTCTTGCTAGGGATGATGGTGATTTCCTTGCACACGCGCTTGTTGGTGTGGAAGTAGTTTCCCAGGTGCGTATAGTACTTCTCAATGATGACACGGGCTGCCTTCTTCACTTCAGTGATATTCCACCATGCCTGAGTCTGAAGTCTTTGGACAGAGAGCTGTCAGCAGAAGCTTATCAGATACAAAAGCTGCATTTCTTGTTACATAGGTCTTGCTTTATCTTGGTCTTAACTATCCAGCAGAAAAGTCCATTAAAGAAAAAAATGGTTTATTGTGATTGATGTAGTTCATGGTCAGCTGGATCTAAGACAGAAATGGCATAGCAGAGGGCATCATGAAGGAAAAGCTGTTCACATTATGGTGGCCTGCTGAGTGACTGGAAGGATGACTGACTGGACTGTCGAGAAGGCTGCTGGAGGTGTTTCAGGCACAGCTAACCTCTCAGTCTGTATCCCTGCCTCCAGCTTGCTTCTCACGGACTCATCATGAAACCTCTCCCGCCATCAACAGGTCCTGTAGCCAAAGGACTCAGAGAAGCAGGCCCGTGCTTGCCCCAGAGGTTTTCAAACCCCTAAGTTGCTCAGAGGCACCACTGCAAGCCCAAAGCCTCTTTATTTTTTATTTTTTTTTAAAAAACCAAAATTTTATTGATAAACAGCAATGAGACAGTTTCAAATCAAATCGGAAGTACAGTTTCAACAAATAACACACTGCATATATTCTTCTTAGTGGTTCATTGCTGTACAAGATGCAGACTTGAGATCCTATTTACAAACACCATTAGAACAAATCATTCTATTCATTAAGAGAATGCAACTATATATCTATCCTAACCACTTTGAATACACAGATACAAAATGGATCTTCATCTGTATACCCTATTTTTCTAAGTTCCGTTACTGAATATTCTAGGTGTGTAAACTCAGCAAAATATTCTAAAAGAGTCCAGTAGACCATAATAGCATTGGGTCTTCTGTTTACCTTAATGGTAGAAGGTTTTTTTTTTTTTTTTTTTGGCTCGAAATGCCTTTAGGGCATTTCTGGTTTTCAGTGACTGTCTTGTTTCGAACCAAAGAAGCTTGAGCTTGAGGGCTTTGCTTAAGCAGGCATTTAAACAACTGAGCTATGGGGCAGACCCCCCCAAAGCCTCTTTATTAAATGGTGGTGGGAAAACTGGCTCTCTACATGTCAAAAACTAAAATGACCCTGGTCTATCACCACACACTAAACTAATGTCAGAATGGATCAAAGATCGAAACATTAAAATGAAAACACTAAATCTCCTGGAAGAGAAAGTAGGAGAAAATCTTGAAGATATAGGGGTATGCAAACAGTTCATGAACAAAAACCAAACTGCCTTGGAAACACTTGAAAGGATTAACAAATGGGACCTCCTCTTATTCAGATGTTTTGCACGTCAAAAGAAATTACCAACAGAGTGAAAATACAACCCACACATTTGGAAAAAATAACCAATAAGCATTCACAGGCCTTCTCTCTAGAATTTATAAAGAATTAAAAAACATTAGGATCCCCAAAATTTAAAGACCCAGTCCAGAAATGGGCATTAGAGAAGAACACACATTTCTCAGAGGAAGAAATATGAGAAGCTAATAAGTACATGAAAAAAATGTTCCACATCACTAGCCATCCATGAATGCAAATTAAAACAGCATTGAAATACCATGTCACCCCAGAAAGAATGACTATCATAAAGAAATCAACCAATAACAAATGTTGGAACAGCTGCAGGGAAAAAAAGAACATTTCTCCACTGCTGGTGGGAATGTAGACTGGTGCAACCATTATGGAAATCAGTGTGGAGACTCCTTAAAAAACTAGGACTGGAAATCCCATTCAAACCAGAAATGCCCCTCTTGAAATTTTCTAAAAAGAACTGAAAACATTATATCATAGTGATATACGTGTGGTGCTTTTATACAACTGATTATTTCTCAATCCCTCTTTTTTTGGGGGGGGTGTGTGAAACCGGGATTGAACTCAGGACCTTGTGCTTGCTAAGGGAAGCGCTTATTCCACTGAGCCATCTCCCCAGCCCCTCTAAAATGGATTATTTCTGAGCCATAAAGAATAATAAAGTCAGCCTTCATGTGTAATTGGTTGCAACCTGAAGATATACTCATAAGTAAAATAAAACAGACTCACGTATGGAAATATCATATAATCTCCATAGTGTAAGAATTCAAAAGAAGAAATGAAAATTGAAAGATACAACACAGTTAAATGGAAGGTGAGGGCCACCCAAATAGCTAAGCAGATTAAAGCTTCTGCAATTAGGCACACAAGCCAGGGCTTCGATCTCCGGGCCTACCATGCCACCCCCACCTGTGGTGCAATGAGATCTCAAATGAGACTGGGCATGGTGGTGCCCACGTGTAATCCCAGCTCTTGAGAGTTTGTAAACAAGAGCATCACTTTGAGTCTGATCTATTAATGAGACCCTGAACAGCCTCTGGACCCTTCCCTAAAATACAGAAAAAAAATTAAAAAAAATAAATGGAAGGTGAGAACTTAAGGATTAAACAATGAAGACAGAGAAAGTAGAAAAGTTAGGAAATATAGCAGGGGTGAACCATGGATTTATATGAACAAGATGGTCAAGGCAATGTTGCAAGAATCTCCATAAGGTTTTTGAAAATAACAGATAATGGCTAGAATTCTCACCCTGACCAACTCTGTATGCTGATATTTGTGCTAAGCCACTACAGTGAGGATAGCAATGTTTAACACTAAAACCATACTTGAAATACTTATCATTATGGTCTTCAAAATGTGTACTGCTTCTAATGTTATATCAGTTATTGCTATAATCTCTTTAAAGTAAATGTTTTTGGGCTGGGGAGATGGCTCAGTGGAATAAGCGCTTCCCTGGCAAGTGCAAGGACCTGAGTTCAATCCCCTGTTCTGCAAAAAAATGTTTTTAAAATGAAAAACTCAATAAGTAAAACAAGAAACAAGAAAAACAATGTCATAGGACTGTCCTGCTAATATGTCATATATTTTTTTTCTAAATTTCTTTGTAAAAATGTGTATTTGTTTTGTTTTTACATTCTATTGGGATTTAAACTTTAGAATATCCATGGTTATTGGAAAATACCAGTTTCATATTATGTCTAAGGCAATTGATACTCAGACAGATAGTGACATTAAACTCAAATACCTGTTAATAGGATAAGTTTCTTGTGAATGTTGGCTAAAGACTGCAGAACAAAAATTAGAGAAAAAGAAGGGCTACAAGGATATCTAATATTTTGGCCTTAGCTCTTCAAGGTCATTGAGGACTCAGGCCATAAAAGAACCTGTGCTATGATGTCCTGTAATTCAGTGGTGTCCCAAGTTTTTTGTTCAAGGAGATTATGGTGCTACGGAGGAAAGTGATTGACGATATAGAGTGTGCCTAAGAAGAGTCACCTAGAGAGAACAAAAAATCTTTCCATCTTTGACAGAGAACAAATGCTTCAAGCAATGTCTATGACTCATCCAGATGGCTGACAGTGACAAAAGATCTACAGGCTGCTCTACATGGCTTCAGGATAAATCTTGAGGATATTTGACTGACCCTGTCAAATACAAAAGTTACATTTTTAGTCATATAAATGTTGCTTTAATTTGGTCTTAGTCATCAAGCAGAAAAGTATAACCACAAGGTATAAAAAGTAATGCCATATTTATATGCTGAGCTGTGAAAGGCTCAAGTCAACAACTTCAGACAATTACCAGCTCTGCTAATAACCCACAGCTATTTCTTTTTTAGAAATGTTTTTTGGGGACCTGCCCCTTAGCTCAGTTTTTTTTTTTTTAAACATTTATTTATTTAGTGTGTGGGGGGGTGGCCAGCTCAGCCCACCAGGGGGCACAGCTGGCTGGCATGTGGTGCTGGGGGATCGAACTGTGGTCCCTGTGCTTTGCCAAGCTTGTTCCAAGTAGGTGCTTTAGACCACTGAGCCATCTCTCCAGCCCCCCACAGCTATTATGGACTATTGGACTATATTAGGATATTTTGGTGAATTCAAGTAACTATAATATTTGAACTGGCATCAAGTATGAAAAGGTCCTTTAAGACTTCTCCAAATACAGCTTCTCGAACATCAATGAAACATTCATCTCTGATAATACAAAACAAAAAAGGGGGATGTAAATGAAAGATCGTTTTATTTTCTTTCTTTTTTTCTGGGTGGAACCAGGGATTGAATTCAGGCCCTTGTGCTTGCCAGGGAAGCACTTATTCCACTGAGCCATCTCCCTAGCCTGAAAGACCATTTTCTAGTGAAAAAAAAATATATGTATATACAAAATAGGTTAGATATAGAGTTATTTTCACTTAGTTCAATGAGAAAAATGATCTGTACTGATGTTGTTTAGACAAGAGACCATGTATTCATCTTTTACTCTGAATAGCTACTATGAATACAACAATATGCAATATATTATTTATTGTAACTGTCCTACTAATCTGTTTTGAAAATCTCTCATTGTTTTCTTTCTCATTAAAATTAATAAAAATATAAAAATGTGCTATTTAATAATATTGACATGAAGAAACTACATGTAGACATGCAAAAAATCTAATAGCAAAACCTACAGCATCATTATAATGAAAAAAGTTCAGAAAAAATAGCATAAAGTAAATTTTAAAATTTTATAATGTGTAATAGTACTAATGAAAATGATGTAACTGGAAAACGTAAATTGCACAATGAAACAATATTTGAAACAACATGAAGAGAATGAGGAAGAACAAAAAACAAGATGAAAAGTTCAATGAAATAATGAAGTTAAGTAGAATTAAGTAAAAGTAATGAAGAAAGAAATAAGAACAATAAAACAAAGAGCAGAATAAAGAAAAACAGAAGGGCCCGAATGAAGGAACTGAGTCTAAAATTTGCTTTTTGTTCAAATTTTTTGTTAATTAATGTTTTTCAGAGCCTATGATATTAAAATACATGCAATGTGGAGGATGGTGAGTGAGCCACAGTTAGACCTATTTGTGTTTCTTCAAGCACTATTTGCTGTGTTAATGGTGAGACCTGCACTATTTTGTTGATGGACTGGGCTTGTAACTAATGTGTTGTGTGCCTCAGAAGTAGCTACAAAGGAGCTTTTAGTGTTTGTGCCCCAAGCTGCTGCTCTCTATGAGGCACTCTACTTGCTCTGTAGGCCTGTTTTGCACTTGTTTCATGATGTAAACATCCAAGGCAAATGTAACCTTGGTCATGTTGGCAGATATGAAAAACAGACCACTGAGGTCTTCACTGGATGTAGTCACAAAGAGACCCAACACAGGTCCTACTCCTACCACTTTCAGACTCAGGCTCTACAGAAAATATGTTACCATCAACCTGGCTTGACTCGGTGGAGAGTGGAAGTGGGGTTCTCTGCAGCCTGAGTTCACTGCCATTTCAAGGTCTTATGGTATTTGATACTCTCCACCCCTTCCATGAGACTATCTTCTGTGGTCTTTTTCCATTTAGCCATTATTGTGTTGCTATCCTGGAAACCCTGAAGTATAGTTGATCTGTGGCTTCTGATTCTTAGAGCAGTTCAGTCTTAAAAATAAAAACGTTCCACTCTACAGTTCCCCACAAATCCCTCCCAGTGGTGAGAACTTCTACCACGTTCTCCGGACCACCAGAATCAGCCCTAGCAAAGGTCAGGTGAGTGTGTGGGAGAGCTCCTGGCTACCCTGTGCCAGCAGGACCAGTCCCATCCAAGCACAGGTGCAGCATGGGTGAGATTCTCTTCTGCCCCCTTAGGAACCCTCCACCACGACGCAGTCCCCCTCTACGCCCCCCCAGTGAGTGAGATCTTCTGGCACGTTCTTGGGACCCCCAGATCCAGGGCTAGCCCAGGCCTGGGGAATGTGTGGGAGAGCTTCCTTTCCCACCTACTCCACTTTGTTCCCTTCAGACTCAGCTCAGGCCTGGCATAACAGGCCTGGGATGAAACTCTGTAGCTACAGTCCCTTCAGAGAGAGTAGGGGACAGAACCACCTAGCTAGTCCAGGAGCAGAACATCTTGCCAGAAGGACACAACAGGTTCACTCCCAAGGGCAGCAGCAGGAAGGAGCTGAGCAATGCAGCCAGACCCAAGACAGGCAGAGCTAGATAAACTCAAACTTTGTAGATCTGCCCCTGAATTTCAGAAGGTGCTAAGGTTATAACTGCAACAAAGATCTACAACAAAGGTCAGAAGACAGTGCTACACAAAATGACAATGAGAAGGAGCAAAATGCAATCTTAGAACACAAGCTCATGCATAACAAGTGCAAAGGACACTCGCACAGAACAAACTGGAAACCACACAGCCGAAATCAATGAATCAACAGCTTCCAAAATAAATAAACAAGTGCAGAAAGGTATAGAGGAACTCAGATTGGAAATGAAAAGAGACATCCCTGAATTAATAGCATCTGCACTAAAGAATCAAATGCAGAAACATATGGAGTAAACCCAATGCCCATCCAGAACAAGTGCAGTGGACAATAGCTCAGAAGAAATTTATGAATTAATAGAGTCTAAAGTAAATAAGCAACAGCGGAAATTATAGAGGAACTCAGAGAGGAATTCTTTTCTGAAATAAACAAGAATTCACTGAATTCACAACATCTGAAGTAAAGAATCAACTACAGAAACATAGGGAGGAAACTCAATCTGAAAAAAGTCTGCAGTAAAACAATTAATAATTGCTTCTAAAGAGGACATCAATAAAAAAAAATAGAGAGTATTACAAAAATGACAGATTCCTTGAATGAGCAATACAGGAGAGAAACAGATCACATGAAGCAGAGTCAAAGAGATATAGAAGAACTTAAAATCTCAATCACAAGCTTGGAAAATAGTTTGAGGGAAAGTAAAGACAGAGTTTCAGATCTTGAAGATGGTGGGGCAGCTAGTGAAAAGGTAAGAAAAGATCTCTTAAAAACAAGTAGGATGCAGGAAAAAATAATTCATTACTTGTAAGATGATGCAAAGATGAACAATGTGAGATTAATAGGCATCAGTGAGAAAGAAGGAGTCCATGTAATGGACATTAAAAAAATATGGGCAGAAGTAATAGCAGAAAACTTCCCAAATATGAGGAAACAATTTGACATTCAGGTAACTGAAGCATACAGAATGCCAAGGAACCTCAACTCAATTAAAAACACACCAAGACATATAATAGTCAAGATCCCAGAAATCCAGCACAAAAATAATATACTGAAAGCTGCTACAGAAAAGAAGCAGATCACATTCAAAGGAAAATCCATCAGAATTACAGCTGACTTCTCTTCACAAACCATGAAGGCAAGAAGAGCATGGAGCAGAGTACTTCAAGTCCTCTATGAAAATAAATTCCAACCCAGACTTGTATACCCTGGAAAACTCTCTTTCAAGTTTGATGGAGAAGTAAAATCCTTTCATGACAAAGAACAACTAAAGAATTTCATGATCAGGGGCTGGGGAGATGGCTCATTGGAATAAGCGCTTCCCTGGCAAGCACAAGGGCCTGAGTTCAATCACCGGTTCCGAAAAACAAAAAACAAAACAAAACAAAAAACAAGAAAGAAAAGAGAAAAAGGGGGGCCTGGCCTTAGCTCAGTTGTTTAAGTGGCTGCTTCCACAAAGCTGTCAGCCTCAGGTTGCTGTAGTTCGATCCCCACAACACTCCAGCCAGCCAAACCACCCCTCAGGGCATTCAGATCAAAACAAACAAACAAACAAACAAACAAAAAAAACAAACACCTTATGGGGCTGGTAAGACGGCTCAGTGGTCTAAAGCATCTACTTAGAACAAGCTGAACAGAGCACTGGGACCGCGGTTCAATCCCCCAGCACCACATGCCAGCCAGCCCCGCCCCCTGGTGGGCTGAGCTGACCACACACACATACACACACACACACAAACACACACACACACACAAATAAATAAATTTTAGAAAAAAAAAAAGAAAAGAGAAAAATAAATTCATGATGACAAAGCCAACTCTACAAGGCTCCTGAAAGATGTTCTAGAGAGGGATCAAAATGATCAGAACTCCACGAATGAGATTAGAAGCAACTAACTAAATAGGGCAAGCAATTAAACACAGGAGAAAAAGGAATAACCAACAAAAGGTAAATAACATGGCAATCATAAGTCAATACATCTCAATTATAGCCATCAATGTTAATGGACTCAATTCATCAATTAAGAGAAATAGACTGTTACAGTGGATTAGGAAACAAAATCCAACAATATGCCGTATACAAGAAACACATTTAACTCATTACGACATTCATAGGCTGAAAGTCAAAGGATGGAAAAGAGTACTACAATGTCCCAGCACCTCAAAAAAAAAGCAGGGGTAGCAATCTTATTCTCAGAGAGTCTGAACTTCAAACCACCAATGATCAAGTGAAATAAAGGAAGTCAATATACACTGGTTAGGGCAAAAAAAAGAAGAAGTAACATTCATAAATATGTATGCACCAAGAACGAGAGCACCCAACTACATAAAGCAAATTTGTTTTTTTTGTGGAACCGGGGATTCAACTCAGATCTTTGCACTTGCCAGGTAAGCGCTTATTCCACTGAGCCATCTCCCAGTCCCCATAAAGCAAATCTTAATGGACATGAAAAATCTAATACTAATACGACAGTCTTAACAGGAGACCTTAACACACCCTTATCCCAAAAACAAAAGTCAACCAGACACGAAATTAGCAAAGAAATTACAGAATAGAACCAGAACTTGAAATAAATGGACCTGGACATTAGGAAAACAGAACAGGAACACCCTAATGCTACATCTTGAACAACTAGAAATGAAAGAGTAAACCAAACCCAGAGTCTGAAAACGGGAAGAATTTATAAAAATTAGAGCTGAAATTAATTCAATTGAGATGAGGAAAACACTTCAAAAAGGTTTAAAGAATTAATGAAACAAAAAGCTGTTTCTATGAAAGATTAAATACAATTGATAAGCCCTTAGCTAACTTCATCAAAAACAGGAAAGAAAAAATTCAAATACAAGCAATAAGGAATGAAAAGGTTGTAATTACCACAGACCCAGTGGAAATTCAGAAGATTATCAATAGCTACATTGGGAATCTTTATTCTCACAGAATAGAAGACACAGAAGAAATGGACAGATTCCTAGAAAGGTACAAATTACCACAATTGAATCGACAAGATATAACCACTCACAATAGCCCAATAATAGAGCATGAAATACGAGATGTAATAAAAAACCTACCGAAAAAGAAAAGTCCAGGTCTGGTTGCATTCATGCTGAATCCTACAAGAATTTTTTTTTCAAAGATTTATTGATAAACAGATAGCAATGAGACAGTTTCAAATCTAATTGGAAGTACAGTTTCAACAAATAATACACTGCATATATTCTTCTTAGTGGTTAATT
>NW_004524995.1:303052-304551 GCF_000260255.1 Octodon degus
GATGGCAGCAGTGAGGAGACCATGCGTGTCCTGGGAGACCCATGGCAGCAGTTGTATGAGTCTGTGTCTCCCAGGTAGGCATGTATAAGTATAAATATAAAGATAAGCTCTTATTTGTCCCCTCTCCCTCTTCTGTGCTGCTTGTTGCCATCCTGTCATATTTCCACATGGGAGGGTGAAAGGAAGAGATGAGCAAGTCATCACCGACTTGTGATCAGACCCACATCCAACAGCTTCTGGATCTTCTGCGCTATTACAGGGTTCTTTAAGTGTTCGCTGAGCGCTTGGGGGGTCCTTCTGCATCCGCTCCAGGATGAGCTGAATGGCTGGGTCACTCATTATCTGCTGCACCTCAGGGTCAGCCATGGCCTGTCACTTCACATCCTCAGGGTTGTCGCGCCTGTTGTACTGAGCTATCACACAGTTCTGGTAACGGTCAGCAGCCTCCTTACAGCTGGAGTCCAGGTCCAGTGCCTTCTGGTACATATCCATGGCCTTTGAGTAATCCTTCATGGTCTCCAGTGCAGTGGCTTTCTGGGTGTAACCCTTGATGAAGGTTGGCTCCAGCTGGACGCACTATTCACAGTCATTGAGCTCCATCTGGAATTCCAGGAGCTTGGTATAACAGGCAGCTCAATTTCTGTATAGTTTGGCATCTCGTGAGTTCCATTTAATGGCTTTTGTGTAGTGCTTCATGGCCTGAGGACAGTCTCCTTTCTGAAAACACTTATTGCCCTTGTTCTTTTCCTCCAAAGCCAGGTCAGGGTTGATGTAGCCACTGCTCTTTCTCCTTCGGGATTTTCTCTGACTGCTGGCATTTCTTCAGCACATCTGGCATTTGGTGTTTTGTGAAAAACTTATTGTACAAATGGATGACATCCTTATGCTTTTCCTCTTTGAAGTAAGAATTGCCAATTCGAGCATAAACTTTGTCAATCTCTTGATAGTCTTCTTGGCTTTCTCTTCCTACTTAAACGGCTTTCTCACAAAGCTCCAAGCATTTATTATAGTCACCCTTTTCAATGTATACTGCTGCTTGATCAGTAATATATGTCATGGTGGGGTCCAGTTCCTTGGATCGGTTGTAATGCTTTAGAACTGTGTCAAAGTCTTTCTTTTTGTAGGCATCACTCCCCAGCTCTTTTTCTTTTAGTGCCTGCTGGTCCTGAATTTCTGGGATCTTTTTTTTTTCTTTCAGTGCATAATATCCTTCAAAAGTGATAAGCTCACAGGTTAATGCATATATATAATTGACATGAATAGAAATACCACTACAAAGTAGCAATGATCATTTTCATGACATATACATGACCATAATGACAAAAGAATCTGATGTTAAAGTCTGAACTAACTTTATTTTGACTTGATGGAAGACTCATTCACTGTATATTTGATTTACTAAAAACATTTGAATATTTCAAATTTGTTTACATTCAGCTTTTTAAAAGATATGGATGTTTTAGCTTAATTACTTAAGGCTTCTTAGTATTGGATTCCCC
>NW_004524995.1:306516-308716 GCF_000260255.1 Octodon degus
TTTGCTTCATCTTGCAGTTGGATGGATTTTTCATGGTATCTTACTGCATTTAATATTTCTTTCTTTTTATGATCACTAGGACTATTCTGTCTTCAATATCTGATATTCTTTCCTCCCTTTCATTCAATCTTTTGCATATCCTTTTTTTTTGGTGGTACCAGGGATTGAACTCAGGCCCTTGCACTTGCCAGGAAAGCACTTATTCTACTGAGCCATCTCCCCAGTCCCCCTGCATACACTTTTAGTTGAGGTTTTAATCTCTTGGATTTCTGTTTGGATCTGTGTCATGTATTTCTTTTCCATGTTGAACATTTATGGTTTTCATCATTTTCCTAAGATCTTCAATTTTTAAATTTTGTATTTACTCAAATGTCTTTCATTTTGAGCATTATTTATATTTGTACCTGAAAATTTTTTTTTCTACAACCTTTTCCTTTTGTCATTTTCACCTCTGTTGCTATCACTTCAGAGAGTTCCATCATTTGACTAGCTATCCTATGTTATTGTGCCCTAGGCTTGTCCTATGTGTGCTTAGATTCTGAGCTTGCATTTTGCTTCTTTTCCTTGTTATTATATATATTCTATTTTTTGTTGACTATTGTTGATGTATAATGGTAGGTAGCTTTATTACTAGTATTGAATCTTGCCTAGGAAATGACTCTTCTTCAGGAATGTCTTCTAGATGTAGTTATAATTAAATATCCATTCCAAGGTACAATTGATAATAACTGTTTATCACATGAATGGCATCCTTGCTAAAGTAATACAGCTAACAATAACAATACCCTCAATCACATTTTAGTTACTGAAAAAATTGTGTTAACTCTTGATTTGCTTCCTTTATTCACAAATTCTCCAGATTTATAACATAACCCAGCAGATACCAAGTTCTGGTTTACAGTTATTGTTCCCTTAATGGAGTGATTTTATCTTGTTTTATGTAGGGGTATTTTGAGAGATAGGGACAAGGTAAAGTGAAGGATGAGTTCAAATATACTTTACCTACAGCTGGAGGACAAAACAAGATGGTCTGTGAAAGTATAGGCCACAGAATAATAAGAATGAAAGAGAAAGTAAGGAGTATTGACATGAATCAGAAAAAGAAGAGGAAATGTTCACTCACATGAAAGTATCATAAATTCAGGAAGTATCTGAGGAAAGAGAGAAGCAAGATTAATAGAAGTAAACAAAAATAAAGGTAAGAAACCTGAACAACTAAAATAAAAGAGAAAAACAGTGACTAAGGAAAAGAAACAAAAAAATCACAAAATAAAAAAGGACAAAAATAAATAAAAAATATAACCCATCAGACAAATAAAGCACAGAAAAATAGTAAAGTTCCTCTGGTGATTATAGGTCTGCAGAAGTTTCCATGTCAGATCTCAGAAATGTGCTGTGTATTCTGGCCAAGTTTGCTGTGGGAATTTTGCTGGGTATGGAGCTTCTCATGGCCTCTGGATGTGGAGGTTGGAACTGGTCTTTCATTTGTGAAGCTCTCAAAGCTGTTTGCTATAAAATGGCATATCTGTTTATTTCTATTCTGTTCATTTGTATCCTGAAGCTCAATGCTGGTTCACCTAACTTACCAACTATTAGTTCCTAGCTGCTGCTTAAGAGCTTTCCAAGCTGTTTATTTTACCTGGACCTGCATGTCCCTCTATACTGGTGCCAGGTCTCACAGGCCACACTTGTGTTCTCCTGCTTGGGCTTGGCCTGGACTTAGTGGTTGTTCAGCCTCCCAATGGACTGTCTCTGTCATTCTGTTGATGACAAAGTTGTTATTTTCAAAAAGAACTTTTGGTATAATTTGACTAGAGGCATTTCATCTACACGATAAAAGTGTATTCTCATAAAATTGAGAATGAAAGCAAGGGAAATTTTCATTCAAGTTATTTAACACTATGTACACTTTTCTCTTTTTCTTACCATAATTTTATTGAGAAACAAATAGCAATGAGACAGTTTCAAACCAAATTGTTAGGACAGAACACACTGCATATATTCTTCTTAGTGGTTAATTGCTGTACAAGATGCGGACTTGAAATCCTATTTACAAACACCATTAGAACAAATCATTCTAATCATTAAGAGAATGTAACTATATATCTATCCTAACCACTTTGAACACACAGATACAAAATGGACATTCATCTGTATACCCCTTTTTTCTAAGTTCCGTTATTTGAATATTATAGGTGTG
>NW_004524995.1:309516-313323 GCF_000260255.1 Octodon degus
TCTACTATTATGGACTACTGGACTATATTAGATTACTTTGCTGAATTCATGCACCTACAACATATGAATGGTAATGGAATACCCATCTCTGACAAAAGTAAATGATAAAAGGGGATATAAATGAAGGACCATTTTTTAGTGAAAAAAAATATATATATACATACAAAATAGCATAGATATACAGCTACCTTCTCTTAGTTTAATGAGAAGAAATTTTTAAACTAATAGTGTTTAGACAAGATATCATGTATACATCTTGTACTATGAATAACTACTTCTACAATAGGCAATATATTAATTATTCTGTCTTTCTAACTTGTTTTGAACTTGTCTCATTGCTACTTTTTTCTCAATAAAATTAATATAAAAAAAACAAAAAAGCCCTCCTCAACTTTATTTATTTATTTATTTATTTGTTTGTTTATTTATTTATTTATTTGCTGTACCAGAGATTGAACTCAGGACCTTGTGCTTGCTAGACAAGCGCTTATTCTACTGAGCTATCTCCCTGGTCCCAGTCATAGATTTTTAAAAGCACTCTATGAGACACAACCTGCAGCCAGTTAGACTTTGTTTTCAAAGAGCCTGTAATTCTGTTTGAAAATTGCAACTGTGCTTGGAGAGTTGGTTCAGTGTTATAAGTACCTGCCTGGCAAGCACAAGGTCTTAAATTCAATCCCTGGTGCCAGAAAAAAATCAATCAACCAATACACAAATAAATAGAAATAAATTCTATAACAAAAAATGAAACAGTTTAATGTTATGATGCAAAATTATATAGTCAAAAAATTCTATAATATAGCATCAAAGATCAAATCATCAATAGTGATGAACAAAAATGTTACTATGCTGAACTTCAAAGAATGTTAGGGCCAGCCAAATAGATAGATGTTTTACTTTGCGGGCTCAGGGTCTGGAGGTTCGATCCCCTGGGACTGCTGTGCCAGCCCCACCCTCAGGGCATGCTGAGATGGCAATTGAGGCTGGTCATGGTGGCAGATCCCAGTAATCCCAGGGCTTGGGTGCTGTAAATAGGCAGATCACTATGAGTCCAATCTAGTAGTGAGACCCTGTACACCCTGTAGACCCTTCCCTAAAAATACAAAAAAAGTTACATAATTTTCTATATTATAAGAATATAATTAGAATAATATCAAATAAACTGGTATTTACATAGTTGCTTTTTTTTTAGAAATATTAAGCAGTCTGCTGTATAATTCATGACAGATCTCTGAGGATGAAATTTGGGGAAAACAAAAAAGAGGATGTTTTACTTTGAACATTGAGAAAACTGATGTGTACTAACTGGAAGCAAGCTGTCAGGAACAGAATAATCCTGTTCATTTTCTCAGAACTGTATTTAGAGACCAAAGGAAGGAATCATGCATACTTTAAAGTCTTAAGACAACTGTATTATGTCACAGATAAAAATCTTGTGCTTTAGAGGGCTTCTTGTACATTTCCTCTTGCCAATGATTTTACTGTCAAGGATTTTCAATAAATATGTTATGCTTTCTCAGTTTCTGGCTCAGACAGACAAGACTTCTGAGTCTTCTGAGTCCCCCTGAGTCCCCTTACATCCAGCCTTGCTGTTGATCTTCTTGCAGCTCTAATTGAGCTGTAATAATGGGTGCCCCATTGTGGGGCTCAACAAGAGAAGACTAACTGTAAATATAAAGTCAGTTGGACCATTGCAGTGTGGTATGCCCAGAGTAGGAGAGACCAATGAGAGAAATTCAGGGAAACGGAAGACTCCCATTGATTAGAAAATGAATATATCAGTTTTACTCGGATTGCTGAAAGGAATGGGAGTAAAAGTGAAACCAAAGAGTTCTGAGTAACTATTTTCTCTTACAAAGAGGCAGTGTTATTGGTGTCAGCCTAAGGGATGGGCTGTGTTAAACTTAAAAGTTTCAAAATAAATTATAAGAGTTCTACAAAGAACTCATCAGCAAGGTGAAGCTATCACTTTTAAGTGTGTAGTCCCTGTGTAATTAGATTTCCTTGTCTTTTGAACACTTGAAATTCAACTCTGAGGAATAACTTCCACAGCAGATGGCACTCAGCTCTGATGTAGAAGCTTCACTGCCTAAAATTTGCTTTCCTCTAGCTTTCCCCTATATCTCAGACCCAAGAGGCTACTCCTGTAAAGGCTCCAATTGATAATAACACTGCCAGGCACAATGGCAATACATCTCTTAATTTGTCTCTTTTGGGTGCATTTCTTACTTGGCTTTAGAAAATAGTGATAAAAAGAATAATGTTAGAATGCCCCCTAGTAGAATTTAATATAAACTTCTGTAAAATGGGTGTTTTAAATCTAACTCAGACTTAGAAAATATGTATGCCTGTACGATAAAACATGGGACTGCTTTCACCAACAAAATGACATTAGGTCAGTGATCATCTTTTTAAATGTATTTAGGTTTTTTTGTTGTTGTTTTTTGGCAGAACAAGGGATTGAACTTAGACCCTTGTTCTTGCCAGGCAAGTGCTTAGTCTACTGAGTCATCTCTCTGGCCTCTTTAAATGTATTTAGTACAAGTCTACAGGGTCTCACTATGTAAATTGGACACAGGCATGAAACACCACACCCAGTCTCAGTCACCATCTCAGCGTGACCCAGGTATAGGGCCAGCACATCACACCAGGGATTGAACTCCAGCCACTGTGCTCTGACTAAGCAGCCTCTTTAGTCTGCTGAGCTATCTAGCTGGCCCATTCAGTGACCATTCTTAAGACATCTAGAATAGGTTTCACTGAGAAAGACTGGTTCTGATCTCCTCTACATGCTACAGGAAATGTCAAGCCCATTCTTCTTCAGTAACCTTTCTTTGATCTTACTCCTATTTTTTCCTACCTGTTTGTACTTTCCTTTGTAGAAGGATATAAAATTAGAAAAACTCTAGACTGTTCTAACTAAATGAGCCCATAGAAAATGAACATTTGTTAACACCAAAAACAGGGACGTCATTTTAGAGAAAGGACACATAGCCAGTCTCTTGGTTAAAGAAGACAAAAAGAACTATGCCTGCCCAAAAGAAACAGACAAAACCTATTTCTCAGCTTACTGTTTTGGGCAGGTATCCCTCAGGAGGCTAAAACAGAGACATAATGGAGAGAACCAACTGCTGGATAACACCAGAAAGAGCTATCTCCAAAATGCACACAGTTATTAGACCAAACACATTTAGTCTAAGGGAGGATCTGAGACTTTTCCTGTTCTTCTAGGTCTAGTTATCTTTGGGTGCCTAAGAGATAAGTTATGGACTTGAAAAATCTTTAAAGTGCTGCATAATCTTGTTGAGGCCTTTAACTATCCCTAATAGAACTTTGACATGCAGTGGTTACTCTACCAGCCAGTATATTCTCACAGAGCAGCTGCTAAGCAGAGAAAAAGTTTCTCTAGAATCTCTTTGGTGAGATGGCTCACCAATGGCTGATGGAATGTTTTTTTTTTTGAATGTTGATGAGAGAGACAACTTGATTTCTTTCTGGAGACTGATCTCTGGTTGTGTGAGCATAATGAAACTGAAAACAACTGAGGGGTCATGTCCAGGGCTACTCTCTGGCAGATAGCCAAACATTCCTCAGTGGAAACTGGTTCCTGACCACTGAAAACTTTCTGCTTATTTATTGTAATTTACATTCTCTGCTTTTCAGTGGAACCTCATAATTAACCCCCTTCAGAAATTAGGTTGAGGACTCATGAGATGGCTCAGTGGTCTAAGGCACCTACCTAGAACAAGCTAAACAAAGCACAAGGACCGCTGTTCAATCCCCCAGCACCACATGCCAGCCAGCCCC
>NW_004524995.1:313423-321365 GCF_000260255.1 Octodon degus
TCCATTGTGTAAAAATACCACATCTTTTTCAACCATTCCTCAGGTGATGGGCATCTTGGTTGTTTCCAGGATTTGGCTATCAGAAATTGTAAACCATTTAGACTTTTTTTTAGAACCAGGGTTTGAACTCAGGCCCTTGCACTTGCCAGGCAAGTGCTTATTGTACTGAGCCATCTCCCTGGCCTCTCAGCAAAATATTCTAAAAGAGTCCAGTAGCCCATAATAGTATTGGGTCTTCTGCTTGACTGGCAGTGTCAGAAATTGTTTACCTGAGTCCCCTACAGCTCAACATAACAGCATGGCTTTACTTCTTATGTTTCATTTTTATACTTTTCTGTTGGATAGTTAAGGTCGAGGTAAAGCAGGACCTATGTAACAAGAGTTGTAGCTTTTGGGTCTGAGAAGTTCAGTGAAGTCCCCTCAGGATTTATTCTGAGATCCTGTACCTCCGATTGTAGAACCTTTGTCAGTGTCAGCCATGTGGATGAGTTACGGCCATTGCTTGGCCAATTTGCTCTCTGTGAAAGGCTGAGAGAATGTTTTCTCTCCATGTGACTCTCCTTAGGCACACTCTGCATCATCGATCACTTTCCTCTTTGGCCCCATAATCTCTTTGATCAGAAAATTTGGGACACTACTGAGTTACATGATGCTACAGTACAAGTTCTCATATATCCTGAGTCTTAATTGACCTTGGAAGGCTAGGGCCAAAATGTTGGCTTTCCTTGTGGCCCTTCTTTTTCTCTAATTTTGGTCTGCAAACTTAGGTTGTTAGCCCTACAGAAGACAAGTTTATTGTTATTACCATGCAACCTAGGCTGTTAAGCTTAACCTCACTATCTGTCTGAATATCAAACATCTTAGGCACGACATGGAACAGGTATTTTTCATCAAGTATTGGTATGTTGAACTTTAAGTCCCTGCAGAATATGATGAAAAAACATTTAAAAATTAGAATATATTTTAAAACCTAGGCTTAAAGAATTATATACTTCTTCTTTTTTTTTTTTTTTTCAGAACCGGGAATTGAACTCAGGCCCTTGCGCTTGCCTGGGAAGCACTTATTCCACTGAGCCATCTCCCCGGTCCCTATATACTTCTTATGTTTACACGTAAGTCCAAAAATCTCACCACATACAACCTTCAAACAGGACAGTCCCACAATATTACTTTTAGTCTTGCCTTCATTCACAGCCACATTCTTTTCTTCTCTTTTACATACAACTATGATAAGTTTATATAGGCTCATGCCAGCATTTATCACATCAATATGCATGCAACAATCATCTTTTCCCAAGCATTGCACTGTTCTTCTATTTGATATTTAGTTGATATCTTAACTGAAATATTTTTGTTTATAAAAGGCCTGAGATTTTTTGGTATAGTTTCCCACGTATCATATCAAACATGGATTATAGAAGTGTTATAACTTAGATCCTGTATAACCAAGAGCTATAACTTGCCAAAACATCTCTCCATGAAACATAGTCACTGAGAGGCAAAAAATGAGATATAGGGAGAAATGGTGAGAATTAAATAAGGCAATAATTATTCTAAGTTAGTAAAAGTCAAAACAAAGGTAAAAAAGAAAGATGTCAGGAAAATCAGTAAAGCTAACAGGATGGAAGAAAGAAGGAGTAAAGTAATTCCTAAAAAGAGAGATGTTTTATACAGTGACTACAATTGAAAAGAATATTTTTATTATTAATTAATAAATTTATTTATTTATTTGCAGAACAGGGGATTGAACTCAGGCCCTTATGCTTGCAATGGAAGTGCTTATTATACTGAACCATCTCCCCAGCCCCAAAGAATATTTTTTAACCTCAAAAATTATTAAGGAGTCAAAATATCAATTTGTGATCAGTCATCTCTTAGGTGCATAAAACTGTAAGGAAACTTTATAGTAAAGTATGTTAATTTCTCATATATATATATATTTATGCATTCATTTTGGGGTCTATTCTTTTGTATATGTACTCTGCAGTTCCTATCTTCATTTCCTTGTCAATGAGCTTCTGTATCACATTTACAGTCTTCAATTAGGACAGACTAAAATTAGTATTATTGTTTCCTTGTTGTAGTTAAGTTGTAATTCAAAGCAAGTGGTTCTGCTGTTTTACATTTTCCAGAACTTTCATTTATTCTTTCTTTGTAATTACAAATGACTTACAAATACACACTTGGGATAATTTCCAAAGATTTCTCTTTACTTATAAAGCTGGTACTTCCATCACTAAGTTACTTGAGTGGTTTTGAATGATTGTATACAGGTTCATTTTAAAGTGGACTTGAAGTTTTCAATTCTGCTTAACAACAAAATAAGAATGATTAGCAAACTGTTGCTTAGAGCTCAAGATAAGAAAAAGTGCAGAGCAATCAAGACAGAGCCTATTAGAAACATGCAATCAATTGTTCAAAAGTAGATTATCAAAAAAATAACATACTGTAGACCCTCCTGGTTTTCTGTTTATGCTAGAGGAAATCTAAAATAATCTGTAGTTTTTGATGCTTGATTTAGTTTTCCACAAGCTTAATTAACAACAGATTAAGGTTGTTGTCATGGCAGTTTATTGCCTAGACTGACAAATACATATTGTCTTTCTCCCGCTCAGAGAGATTTGCAGCAATAAAGTAATGACACATTCAATAACATTTTAAAAATATGTCAATGCTCATATAAAGAACTTTTTGCGTATTATAACAGTTTTTTAAATTTAATCTTGACAGGCACAAAAGTTCCATGGAAGCAATTAAGACGTTTCATTTTGTACTTGGATGTTACCACTTGGTTGGTTATAAAATCCAATTAAAATCTCTCCTTTATTGAAAGGAGCACATAATGCTGAATTATTTTTCTCTCCTTTTTATTTTTTATAACCTTTGGTTACCAATTATTTATGCTTATATCTGATAATCTGAACAATAAATTTGAAGTCAACAATATGGTATGTAACAACAAATTTGAAGTCAACAATATGGTATGTAACTATGTTGTTGACTTCAATATAGTTGAATTCCTACTATATTGTTTAGTGAAATTCTGTATCATTTCTATTTTTAACCATTTTAATTAATAAGAAATAAATATTTTCCCTTTTAAATATAGGTCTCTTTTACCACAGAAAAACTGAATATGATGTTAATTTCTTTTAATGTGTAGTTTAGGAACAATATTCTCTGGCATACAGAGAATGCACAGGAAACTTTAGTACATGGATGTACTTACAGAACAATGCAGTAAGTAAACATCTCATTATATTTTCCTTGCCAGTTTCCTTTGCCTTTTTTAAGGTTTCTGCTTTGCCACAATGAGAAAAGATTCCCTATTCCTACCGCTGATTATGCTGATATACTTTACAATTCAGTGTTATGTTGGAAAAATGCTCCTTATGTGATTTTCTTTGCATCTTTCAATTCTGTGCAAGAGTTCACAGGGGAAAAAATAAAATATTTGATGTTTTTTTAAAATCATATTTTTGTCCTGATCCCTGATTGATCTATCAAATTCAAAAGTAGCTTGATAAACTTAGAAGTACATAAAATGATAAAACTTTATAGGAAGTCAGTAAACTCGAACACAAAATTTACTCCTAGAATAAGTTATGACAAATATCTGGATTAAAATATGAACAGTCACTGCTGCTAGAGGGATGAAGGTTGAATAGCACAATCAGAAATTAATTATTTAATTCCATGATCCCTACACACTTCTACACAATAGAGATGCACAAGTATTTCTTAATGTCTCGCTACTTTGGCCTCACCCCTTGCTGTGGACGTGGTCAAACAGCATGTAATGGAACCATGACCGAAATGGTATAATTTCACTTTGTTACTCTTTACAACTGTCCAACTCTTTGACTATATAATATGTTCTACCTAAAGATCACATTTTTCTGTTCCTTCCTATTTTTTCTCTTAGAAATATCAGAATGTATACTTTTATTTCCATCAGACTTCTGCACTTCAAACATTTCAAGGTAGAATACTATTCAGAAAGCAAATAATGCCTAGAAGAAATCAGGAAACTCACTTGGCTTCTTCAATGTTATATCCTGCTGATTGTAAACATCATTATGTGTAGTCAGTCAGTAAATAATTAAACAAAAACAGCCACCCACAGTGTTCTGCTCAACATTTCAAAGTGTGTCTGCTCTAAACTTTCACTTCAGTGAAATAATCCTTGAATGGTATTAAGTTTAGTCTTACTACACATTTTGAAACTAATGTGTCATGATGTGAATAAACTATTGTGAATGAGTAATTATTTAAGAACATCTTCAGAGTTAACTCAAACCCTGTTGTCATTATATTATTAAGATCATCCTGAGCAAATAATTAAACTGTATAATACCCTTCTTGGGAATATATGTCAGCGCCATTACTCTTCCAAATGTCTCTAAAGATCTTTCTTTTGAGGATTTTGAGGTATAAATTGTATGAAGAAATTTGGACATATCTTAAATTACAGCTCAAAGAATATTTACACAAATGTCTACACATGTAATCACTGATATGAAGACAGAAAAGGATTACAACACCATATAATTTTTCCTTATGCTTCTTCCTAGTCAATGCTCTATGAATAACCATTTTTCTGACATATCACCTCAATACAGATTCTTTTTGTACAGTAAGATATAAATATTTTATATTGTTTTGTGCTTAATTTATTTTCTTTACATGAGGGCTATGGAATTAATCTATGTAGTCTCATACATCATTTGCCCATACTTTACAATAACCACTGCAATTGTGGTCTAAATCTATTGCTAATTAGTTTGTGTATTACAGCATAATATCAATATATGAGGCATCTCATTGAAAAATGAACAATTACTCTTCAGAATTATAATCATGCCTTTCTTTGCATACTGTGTGAATACCATTCTTACTATAAAATTGGACATTATCATTGATATTTCTATTTCATAAATATAGCAGAAGAGTCAACAATTTTCTAATCAAAAAGGAAACCCATTTTGTAACTTATTTCAATTATATAATAACATTACTATTGATAATGCATGATAAGGAGGATGATACTGAAATCCGGATGTCACACTTCCCTTTCACAATTGGATTTCTGATTTACTGAATGATGTTTAAAACCATTAACTGTCAACTGACATTCTTCTGATATTCCGATAATCAGGAAATTAGAATTAAGCATACTATCTCAATTATTAGTAAGCATAGTGTCATCAAAATTTCTAGGATCTTCAAATTCTAATGAGAAATAGCTTAGCACACAATGCTGAATGGCAAATACTGTTTCATCAGTTTCTGTAATATATGCACCTACAGAAATTATAAGTATGGACAGCACCACAGATGTTTCTGAGATCTGAGACTGTAGCTCACATAGCTCCTCTTCATACAGCTGCCTGAGTAAGTTGATCTCATCAGTCAGCATGACGCGAACTCCATCTTGTTCATGTAAGCTTCATCCACATCCTTCTTGAGGAGGACAAATTAATTCTCCATCTCTGTATCCTTGCTGATCTCATCTTCATATTTTTTCTTGAAGTCCTCCACCTTGTATGCTGCCAGGCCCCTCCTCCAGCTTCATTTTTTCCTGACCCAGTGTGTCCAGCTGCCATCAGAGGTTGTTGATGTAGCTTTGATGTTGTCCATGTTACTCTGGGACATCTTCTGCTGCTTGGAGAGGCTCCACTTGGTCTCCAGCATCTTATTCTCCTGCTCTAGAAACCAAACCTTATCTATGAAAGGGGTCAACTTGATATTGAAGTTTTGATTTGCTCCTTTTCCTGAATATGAACAACCTGGATGTTGGGGTCCACCTCCAGGTTAAAGGGGTTCATCAGGCTCTGGTTCACCTGGTTGGCAGTGATGCTCCCCACACCACGAGCCCTGCCATAGCTACTCAGCCCCAGGCCACCCTGGAAGCTGACACTGTTGCCCATTCAGGAGAAGCTGGAGAAGCTGATGTAGGAAGCAGGCCCTCTGGTGTAGGAGAGGCTGCTGAAGGCCTGGAGGCCAGAGGTGGACACCTTGTAGGACTTCTGGTTCACCCTTATGGACATGGTGGAGACTGGAGTGGAGGCAGGCAAACTGAAGATGGAGACTGGAGAAGGAGCCTGGCAGCCACTTCTGGACAGTGAATATGTGGACAATTAAAAAAGGTTTTGAAGTAATAATGATATTTATGAAAATATAGGTAATTCCTAAGAAGGGATGAGGGAATCTACCCAGTTTATTAGAAAGCCCATGTACAGTATATATGTGTCCATTTGAGTTCTCAATTCAATTTAATTCCATTATACCTTATGAATCCAGTGAAATTACTAATAATTATCATTATCACATTTTCTCAGCAATTTGTACTGCTAGTTTAGTAAAATAACTTCTGTATTATCAATATACCAGACATCAATGTAAAAGTAACAATATGATAATATTTTACTTGCCTTTGTTTAGCTTGCCATATCAACACTACTTACATTGTACCAGATGATCCTTTCTAGTTAGACAATTGTTGTTAATATGGTATTATAGTTACATAACACAGTAATAAGTGCCAAGTTTGTATTAACTGAATGCACAAAATCATATTTACTATAAATAGATTTAGTGTTTGTGTTTTGACCGTAGTTTAATGCATGGTGACAGTCATGGGTTTAATTTAATCTTTAACATGTGGGAAACTAGTTTTCCCAGAACCATTGGTTAAAGAGGATGTCTTTCTTCCAGTGAACATATTGGGCCCCTTTGTCGAAGATAAGGTGGCTGAGTGGGTTTGTAACTGTGTCTGCATCTTTCAATCTGTTCCATTGATACTCATGTATGTTTTTATTTTTCTGATTGTAACACATAAATTATTTTCTAAGTTTTTTTGGTCTGGTTACTCTGTGTTCTTTTCAAAATTTTATTAGTACACCTTTATTTTAAATAATAATTACATTATTATTATTCTTGCAGAGTTGGTACATATATGTAACACATTGTAATTCTTGTTCATTCTCTACCCTTTCCATTCTGATCTTTTCTCACCAACTCTTTGAACTTTACCATTTGCAAAAATTTTACCTCCCTGTTCCTTATTATGCATATTTTTATTTTGCTCTTTTTTATATTTGCATATCTCAGATAAGAAAAACAATGTGATATATAGCTTTTGTATATTACTAGTTTCACTTAATATTATAGTCTAACCCATTTTCCCACAAGTGACTCAAGTTTGTTCATTTTTATGGCACAGTTTTATTATGTTATGTATAAAAACCACACTTTTCTTGTCCAATTATCAGTCAATAGACATCGGTTATTTCCAATAGGTACCTATTATGAATTTTGCTACTATAAATGTGAGTGTGTACACAACACTGTAATATAATCTTTTTAATTCTTCTGAGAATATAACTAAAGTAGAATCAATAGGTAGATTGATTAGTCATTTTAATTTTTTGAGGAGCGTCTGTACTGATTCCCACTGTGATTTTAGTAGTTTACATTGACAACAACACTAAAGAAAGATTCCTTTCTCCTCACGACCTCATCAGCATTTATGTTGGACTTCTTAATGTTTTATATATATATGTATATATAATATATGTTATGAATATAATATATATATATTATATGTGTATTCATCATTTTGGAATAAAATGGAATTTCAAAGTTGTTTTAGTTTTCATTTTTATAATGATCAGAAAAGTTGAACATTTTTTCATGTATTAATTTCATATTTGTTTATAAAATATTGAAGATAAATTTATCAGTCAAAATATACTTTGATACTCATAGATTTTTTTTCAAATTGGTATAACAGTTTCAATAATTCACACATTGCATACATTCTTCCTAGTGTTTAATTGCTGTACAAGATGAGGACATGATATCCTATTTACAAACACCATTAGAACAAATCGCTCTATTCATTAAGAGAATGTAACTACATATCTATCCTAAGCACTTT
>NW_004524995.1:328824-330205 GCF_000260255.1 Octodon degus
CACACACACACACACACACACACACATAAATAAATAAATAAAATTTTTAAAAAAGAAAATAAATTAGGCTGAGACAGCTTGTAACAATTTACATTACACAGTAGCTATATGGGAAATGTTATACATTTGTGTCTTACATATGTTAACTAAGATTAGAGTAAGAAATAGATGTTTATTATCTTTATTATGTATTTACCAATATGTAAAATGTGATTTCTAGATGATAAATATAACTTTAACTTGTGAGAGAATCTACATCTGAAAATACAAAAATAAAGTGAATATTTCTGGCTCTTCAGCCTATTTCCTCTGATGCTGAGGACTTTTCAGATGCCCAAAAGGATGGGCTTGGGAAAGAAGTATAGGATCCTTGGGAGCTATCCTGCCTTATGGAACATTGGACACAATTGAAACTGAGATTGGTGGAGTGATTAGATGTTTCAAATCCACCTTCAGTGTTTGGCAAAGTTCAACCTTTGCACTCTACCCCAACTAATCCCTTTGCTCCTCCACATGAATATAAGCAACCTGTCTCAGCTTTTGCATGTAAGAGTGCAATAACTCATGATTTATTGTAAGGAAAGGAACAGGGAGAGCCAGAGGCCTACAAAATGCCATTGGGAGTTTTTCCTTTTGTCATTCAGCAACACCCACTTAATGAACAATACCCGTGGGCTTTTATACAATGAGAACACTAATCCTTAGCTTTTGAGGTGATCAAGGATTTAAAGCAAGATGCTATATAGAGCCTACTGTATGCAATCAACCTATGTGATTGAATTTGTGCGAAGATAAATGAAAATAGATTAATTACTCATGATTGGTAAGTTTTGTGCCATTCAGTTTTGGAGCCAAGCCAATATTTGACATTATGACTTGGTGGAAAGGTGAAGCAGACATTCAAGATAAGGTTAACAATGGCCAAGATCAGTGTTTCAGCAGATCAACTCGAAGGGTCAGGCGAATGGCTTGATATTCAAGCCCAATTGCAATATGATGGTAGAGCCATTGTGCAAACACACTTGTGTTGTCTTGGGTTATAGGAAAGGATTTTTTTAAGAAAAGGGAGCCTCAAAGGACTTTTGCTAAAGTAATGCAATCTCAAAAGGAACACCTTGTTGATTTTATCTTCCAGCTTGGGGAGGCAATGTAGAAAAAAAACCAGACAACCCAATTTTTGGTATCAATTACTATGAATTTTTTTCTCTTGAAAATTTTAAAAAACAATGTCAGAAACTTATTCACTAAACGTTCAAGGTACTGCATTAGAGAAATACATTGAAGCTTGCACAGAAACTGACTCTGAGTCTTATAAAGCTATCATACTCATTGCTGCTTTTTTTTTACATTTATTGTGTGTGTGTGTGTGTGTGTGTGTGTG
>NW_004524995.1:330625-335726 GCF_000260255.1 Octodon degus
ACACACACACACACACACACACACACACACACACACATAAATAAAATTTAAAAAAAAAGGCTGTTAGTCCAGTTGGGCTCAAAGACCAGCCCACTTTGGCGGTGCACAGTCAGGAGTTGACAGCCAGGTCTAGCCACTAGTGCACTTCAGGGGATTGAGCTAGAAGGAGCCAAGACCAGCAGTCAGGCCTGAGCAAGGACTGGCCAGATGAGTCTGAGTTCAGTAGAACTAAACTGGGTGGGATAAAGCATACTACTAGGCCCAAAAGGCCCCAGGTTGAGACATAGACCTATGGTGAAAGTCTTCATGACATGGATGTGACAAGTGGTAAAGTGGGTGAAACAGTCTGCCAGCAAGACTCCAGGTAAACCAAAGGGAGTTGCCCACACAGAACTCAGGGGAAATAATCTAAATACAGTTGCCCAATTGACAATCTTCTTTGTTCTATAGCTGTAATATTTGCTTATATGTCCTAAAATACAAATCAATTATTTACAAAAGTTTGTCAATTTCTACATTGCATTAGCTGTTATTAGTATTACTAATTGTGCTGCTGTAAATAGAATACCATATCTGCCTTAACCACAGGTTTTCCCTTGGGTAATAATATCGGGAGGGGCTTGAATAATAATGTCACCAAAGTGGTATACAAAGGATGGAGGACAGTGTCAAAGGAAAAACGATATCCCACTCTCAATCAGTAGAGAAGGCAAACTCTTGGGAAACACAAAAACAAGAATCACTGATACAGGAGATATTTCTAAAGAATAGATCCTTTACAGAGAAGTTCTGATTAAAGTAATACAGCTACATACTAACAAACTTTGTAAAAGAGAATCACAGAAATAAAAGCAAAATGTTCCTTCTGAATAGAAAATGACAAAAAGAAAGATCAAAATGCAATCTCGGGGCCGGGGAGATGGCTCAGTGGAATAAGCACTTCCCTGGCAAGTGCAAAGGCCTGAGTTCAATCCCTGGTTCCACCAAAAAAATGCACTCTCAATCCCTGAGCCCATGTAGAACAAAGCCAAGCGACATAAAAATGCAAGAAATTGGAAGTCAAACACCTGAAATAACAGAAATAATAGCAATTGAAGTAAACAACTGCAGGAGAATACAGAGGAAATTAGACTAGAAATAATCTTCTAGGTAAAAAAATGATAACTCTAATGAGAAAATTGCTAAGTGTTTACAAAGAAGAAACTGATAAAAAAATAGAGAATAGAAAATGAAGGAAACCTTGAGTGAGCAATATAAGAAACACATAGAATGAATGAAGCAGATTCAATGAGATGTATAGGAAATTAAAAACTCCATTAACAGTTGGCAAATCTGTTTATTTTTTATTTTTTAATAACTTATTTATTTATTATTATTTTTTGGTGGAACTGGGGATTGAACCCAGGCCCTTGTGCTTGCCAGGGAAGTGCTTATTCCACTGAGCCATCTCCCTGGCCCCTCATGGCAAATCTGTTTAAATGAAAGTGTAGATAAACTTTCAGACCTTGAAGACAACATTGCAGCTAGTGACCAGGAAAAGAAAAAATATCTTAAAAACAATGAAGCTTCTGGAAATAATAATTGAATATGTGCAAGATGATGCAAAATTGAATGAAAAAAGAATAATAAGCATCAATGGGAAACAAAGAGCCAACACAAAAGACATAAAAAGAATATGGGGAAAGTAATAGCAGAAAATTTTCCAAATATGGGGAAACAATTTGACATTCAGGTAACCAAGGCATATATAACTCCAAATAATACCAACTCATGAGAAATTGATGATTGGACAATGAGGAGAGGGCAAGGAGAAAAACTGAGAAAAATGACAGGGCCAAAGCCATACATTTATATGCACAGGATGGGTAAGGCAATGATCCTGAGAAACATCAACAGGTTTTTGAAACTAGTAGTTAAATGGTAGGATTCTCACCCTAACTATACATGCTGATACCTGTGAACTAAGCAAATACACTGAAGAAAGCAATATGTAATACAAAGGTAACACTTGGAATGCCTGTCATTCTGGCCTTCTAAATACTTACTGCTTGTCACGACATACCAATTATTGCCATACTGTCTCTCAAGTGAATGTTTGTTTAAAAAAAAGGGTAATAAATGAAAAAAAGAGAAAAGAAAAAAATGTCACAGGACTATCCTGCTACAATGCTGTATATGGTTAGATTTCTAAATTTTTCTGTAAAAATGTATAATTGTTTATTCATATTTTAAAAATATTTTTTTTTCAATTTTTTCTTCATATTCTATAGAGACTTAAAGTTTAACATATCAATACTAGATGCAAAATACCTGTTCCATGTTTTGCCTAAGTTGTTTGATATTCAGACAGAGAGTAAGGTTAAACAAAACTGCATATATTGTAGGGTAATAATAAGCTTCTTTTCTAGAGGATTAACAATCTAAGGTTGCAGAACAAAAATTAGAGACGAAGAAGAGCTGCAAGGACATGAAACATTTTGCCCTAGCCTTTCAAGTTAGTGAAGATTCAGGACATACGAGAACCTATACTGTAACATCATGTAACACATTTGTGTCTCAAATTTTCTGGTCAGGGAGATTATTTGGTGACAGAGCAATGTGATCAATGATGTAGAATCTGCTTAAGAAGAGTCACATGGAGAGAAAACATTCCCTCAGGCTTTCACAGAGACCAAATTGGTCAAGCAATGGCCATGACTCATGCACATGGCCGACACTGACAGAGGATCTGCAAACTGTGGTACAGGGTAACAGGATAAATCCTAAGGGTACTTGACTGACCTTATCAGATACAAAAGACACATTTCTTGTTATATAGGTCTTGCTTCATCTTGGCCTTAATAATCCAGCAGAAAAGTATAAAAACAAGGTATAAAAAGTAAAGCCATATTAATATGCTGAGCTGTGAAAGGCTCAAGTCAACAACTTCTGACATTGCCAGTCTTACAGATAACCCACTACTATTATGAACTATTGGACTATATTGGATTATTTTGCTGAATATTTAAATGGCAATGGAATAACCATCTCTAAGAAAACTGAACAAAAAAGGGGATACACAGGAAGGACCATTTTGTATCAGTATATACAAAATAGTTATGATAGATATACAGCTAATTTCTTTTAATTCAATGAGAAAAAAGATGTGCACTAATAGTATTTGGACAGGATATCATATCTGCACCTTGTAGTATGAATAACAACTAAGAAGATAACAATATGCAATGTATTAATTATTGAAAATGTCTTATTAATTAGTTTTGAAACTGTCTTATTGCTGTTTCTCAATAAAATTAATAAAGAAAACAGAATGGTAACTCAATTAAAACTACCCTTAGACATATAATAAACATCGCAGAACTTCAGGACAAGAACAACATATTAAAACCCACTAGAGAAAATAAACACATCACGTTTAAGGGAAAACTCATCCAAATCACAGATTTCTCAGAACAAACAATGAAGTCAAAAGACCATAGAGAAAAGTATTTCAAGTCTTACAAGAAGCCAAATTCCAACCCTCATATTTATAAGCAGCAAAAGTCTCTTTGAAGTAAAATAGAGAAGTATTTCCATGACAAAGAACAATTACAGAAATTCATGTTGACCAAATCAACACTATAGAGAATGCTAAAAGATATTTTAGAAAGGAATCAAAAGGACCACAATTCTTAGAATGACAAAAGAAAGAACCCACCAAACTGGGGAAACAATGAAACACAGGAGAGAAGTAGGGAAACAACAACAGGGAATATAACATAACAAAAACATAAGTCAATACTTATGAATTATAATCACCAATTTAAAATGTCTCGATTCACTAATTAAGAGAAATAATTTGGCAGAATGGATTAAGAAACAAAAACTAACAATATGCTGTACACAACAAACACATTTAATCCATAAAGATATTGAAAGATTGAAAGTCGAATAATGGGGAAAAATACTACATGCTTCAGGATCCCTGAAAAAGGCAAGGGTAGCTGTCCTGTTTGCAGACAATATGAACTTCAAACCAAGAATGATCAAAAGAGATAAAGAAGGTCACTACATACTGGTTAGGGGAAAACTTGAAGAGAAACTGATAACAGTCATAAATATATATGTACCAAATATTGGAACACCCAACTGCATAAGACAAATGTTAAGGGACAATAAAAATCTTATAACAAATATCACAATCTTAATACTGGACTGTAACACCTTCATATCTCCAAAAGATTGGTCAAGCAGAAACAAATTAGCAAAGAGGTAACAGAACCGAACCAAACCTTTGAACAAATGGGCTTAGTAGATTTATACAAAAGTCTTCCACTGAACAACAGCTGAGAATGCACACAACTTTCAGGTGTACATGGAACATTCCCTAAAATAGATGATATAATATTTTATAGGTCATACTTAAATGCAAGAAAAAAGGAATTGTCCCATATATATTATCTGACCACAGTGCAATGAAACTGGGAATTAGTGACAAAAGATACAATAAAAACCTCTAAATATATGGAAAATAAATAATCCCTTCCTCAGAGACCAATAAGTTACAGATGAAATTAAAAAATGTCTACTACCAACAGAAAATTCAAAAAAAATTATCAGAATTTATGGGATGCAATGAAAACAGTTCTAAGAGGGAAATTTACAAATGTGAACTCACACCCTAGGAAAACAGAAGAATAAATACACACGCTAAGACTGTACAACAAGTTTTTAGAAAAACACATGAAACCCAAATCCCATAGACTGGAGAAAATTATGAGTATTAGAGCAGGAATTAATACAATTGAGACGAAATAAGCAATATAGACAATTACTGAATGATTTTTTTTCTCAGAACCATGGATTGAACTCAGGCCCTTGCACTTGCCAGGCAAGTGCTTATTGTACTGAACCATCTCCCTGGCCCCCTGAAAAATTGTTTTTTAAAAGAACAAACAAAATTGATAAGCCTGTAGCTAACCATATGAAAAAGACAAAAAAAAAAAAAAAAAAAAACCATCAAATGAAAGCAAGGAATGAAAAGGACAAAATTACTACAGATCCTGTGGAAAAGCAAAAGATCATCAATAGCTACTTTGAAAAACTTTAAACTCACAGAAAT
>NW_004524995.1:335826-336371 GCF_000260255.1 Octodon degus
ATCCTGTACCTCAGATTGTAGAACCTTTGTCAGTGTCAGCCATGTGGATGAGTCACGGCCATTGCTTCGCCAATGTGCTCTCTGTGAAAGCCTGAATGTTTTCTCTCCATGTGACTCTCCTTAGGCACACTCTGCATCATTGATCACATTCCTCTTTGGCCCCATAATCTCCTTGATCAGAAAATTTGGGACACTACTGAGTTACATGATGTTACAGGACAGGTTTTCATATGTCCTGAGACTTAATTGACCTTAGAAGGCTAGGGCCAAATTGTTGGCTTTCTTTTCAGCTCTCCTTTTTCTCTAATTTTGGCCTGCAAACTTAGGTTGTTAACCATCCAGACGACAAGCTTATTGTTATTACCATACAACTTAGGTTGTTAAGCTTAACCTCACTATCTGCCTGCATATCAAACATCTTAGGCATAATATGGAACAGATATTTTTCATTGAGTATTGATATGTTGAACTTTAAGTCCCTACAGAATATGATAAAAACATTTAAAAATTAGAATATATTTTGAAAATAGGCATAAAGAATTATA
>NW_004524995.1:338650-340012 GCF_000260255.1 Octodon degus
GTAAGTCAATACATCTCAATTCTAACCATCAATGTAAATGGACTCAATTCACCAATTAAGAGAAATAGACTGGCACAGTGTATTAGGAAACAAAATCCAACAATATGCTGTATACAAGAAACACATTTAACTCATAAAGACATTCATAGGCTGAAAATCAAAGGATGGGACACAATACTACATGACCCAGCACCTCAGAAAAAAGCAGGTGTAGCAATCCTATTCTCAGACAGTCTCATCTTCAAATCAACAATGATCAAGCAAAATAAAGAAGGCCACTATATACTGGTTAAGGGAAAAATTCAAGAGGAAGAGGTATCACTCATAAATATGTATGCACCTATCATGGGAGCACCCAACTATATAAAACAAAACTTAATGGACATTAAAAACCTAATATCCAATACCACAATTTTAATAGGAGACCTTAACACCCCCTTATACCCAAAAGATAGGTCTAGGAAACAAAAACTTAGGAAAGAAATAACAGAACTGAATCAGTGCTTGAAACAAATGAATTGGAAAACATATACAGAGTGTTCCACAGAAACACAGCTGAATACACATTTTTCTCAGCTGCACATGGGTCATTTTCTAAAATAGACCACATACTGGTCCAGAGGTCATGCTTAAGTATACATAAGAAAGCAGAAATTATCCCATGCACATTATCTGATCACAGTGCAATGAAACTGGAAATAAATGATAAAAGAAACCAAAAAACCCCCTTAAATACATGGAAATTAAATGACACCATACTCAGCAACCAATGGGTCACAGATGAAATTAAACAAGAACTTCAACAAAATCTAAAATTTAATGAAAATTCAAGCACAATTATCGTAATTTATGGATACGATGAAAGCAGTTCTCAGAGGGAAATTCATAGCTGTGAACTCACACATTAGGAAAACAGAAGGGAACAAATAATTACCCTAATGCTGCATCTTGAACAACTAGAAAAGGAAGAGCAAACCAAACCCAGTACACAAAGATGGGAGGAAATCATTAAGATTAGAGCAGAAATTAATTCAATTGAGATGAAGAAAACAATTCAAGGAATTAAGAAAGCAAAAAGCTGGTTCTTGGACAGATTAAATAAAATCGATAAGCCCCTAGCTAACCTCATCAAAAAGAGGAAAGAAGAAATTCAAATAGAAGCAATAAGGAAATAAAAGGGTGTAATTACCACAGACTCAGTGGAAATTCAGAAGATTATCAATAGTTACCCTGAAAACCTTTACTTTCACCGAATAGAAGAGACAGAAGAAATGGACAGATTCCTAGAAAGGTACAAATTACCACAACTGAATCGACAAGATATAACCACTCTCAATAGCCCAATAACAGCCAATGAAATAC
>NW_004524995.1:343937-347888 GCF_000260255.1 Octodon degus
AATATCAATCCCAGGTGCTACTCATTTTGCATTTGTTTGGCCTTTAGGTCTTTAGGTCTGGTTCACAGCAGGAGCATCTGCCCCTCCCACAGTTGTAAGGCATCTCATCTTCTGTGCTGTCTCCTTTGAGGGCCTGGCCCTGTCTGTCTGCCTATAATATTTTTTATCTAACTCAGCTGCCTGCATTATTCCCCACTCTGAATAAGTATCCTGAACTGCCGTGAAGGGAAATATGGGCGAAGACCTCTCTGGCTTCTTCACGCTGAAATGGGTCATTGTTGTTGACTGACAGTCAGATATATTCTTCAGAGGTTTTAACTAAAGGCCCTCGATAGATCACAAGCATTTTTCTCTTGGGTAGATGTATAGCTTTGAGTATAGAGGAGACAAAGCCAAAGAAATAAGTCAAATAATCACAACAGGATAATTATGAAAAAGATGAGTTAGAACTTTTTGTAGGTCTATTAGCAAATATTTCTTAAATATGAGGTTTCATCTATTTTATCTTTTATAGTCATTGTATATTGTCTCAAACAAACTAGCCTTCTATATTTTATCAACTCTATTGTTACTTGGGGCACATGAATTACCAGGCATAGGGAAAACAGCATTTTCCCATTTGCAAGTGGGCCACTGGCTGGGTAACTATTGACAAATCTATATAAGCAATCTATTGAAAGTTTAACAGGATTTCTCCTTATATTGGCAGTTAACATGGGATCCCTCAGACTGAGAGGGAAGACACATGACTACCTCAATCTGAAACTTTCTCTGACTCCATCATAAACAAAGTTTCTTTTTTCTTCTCTAGCAGCTATGGACACTTACCTTTTTTTCCTGTAGGCTGCTAGTATTTCCTTTCTTATTTTCCATCTATAATTTCATTTTGGACCCTTTTATTTATGGAGTCTTGACAATTTGCTGTAAGTCCTTCTAGCTTTAGTTAAGAGAGGTCATGTGTGTATTAACTATGAACACGAAATACTGTAGTTATATTAAAAACCAACCAGGGTTACATATTCATCATGAAGTACAAAGCATTTAGTCATATTAAACTAATGTCCCATTAAGTGTTTTGGATATGGCCCCCATGGTAAGCAAGGGGCACTGCCAAGGGATTTTTTCTTTCAACGCTGTGGTTCTTGAGTTTTACATCACAAATACAATGTCTGGCTTTATCTATAGGCCCAAAGCTATTGGACACTGCATAAGCCAGTTTCTTTAGAACATTTTTACGCTGACAGGTTGTTATCTGTCCTTGGGAATCTGTTTTAACTAGTGAAATATTTTAAGTCTTACACATGAATAACAATATATTACATTTGTAAAACATCAGTCTTAGCATCATCTTTTAGTAAACAATCTGAATATATTGCATTACTTCAGTTACAGCTAAAGCAATATATCTTCTAGAGTCTGTTTCTATTGAGGTACAATGACTGGAAGGAAAGTCAGGGTTGGAGAAGGATGAAGAGACCTGTGCCAATGTCCAGCAATAGGCTGGGTTTTCCTCTATAGTCATGATTACTCAGGGCTCCTCCTTGGAGACAGCAGGTAGAGGTAACAGACTGGCCAGAAGGAGGAGGCAGGCCCAGGGCCCTTCAGTCCTGCTGGACCACCTGGGAAGCTGAGTCTGAGCCTAGGGCCTCTGCCTCAGAGTGCAGTCTCACTTTTAGTGGCTGTCTTGGTAGTCAGGGCATGGCTTTTGGGCCTCTTTAGGCAGTTCCTCTTATGCTGGCCTGGCTTCTGACAGCAGTAGCAGATGAACGTCATCGCTGAGCTCTTTTTGGAGCCAAAAGAATCAGACTTCAGGTGTCTGTTTTGAGGCCACAATAATGACAGCCATTTTTGATCTCTTTGTTTTTTTCTCCCTGGTTTTCTCCCCTTTCCAATTATAAGACACTTAAAACAGTTTTTACCAAAGTATGAAATGAGTTGTCTGGAGCAAAAGCTATCTTTTGTAGTTCCTGAACTTATCTATGAGTAATCTGTCTGTCTATTGAATTAACATCTCACAAAGTATGTTTTACCAATCCTTCTATTAAACATTTTAAGAAATCAGAGGGGTGTTCCTCTTTTTCCTGATAAATAGCTAACATTTAATAACTGAAGTCTTGATTTTAGTTCTTAGACCTTGAAGAATACACACTTGAAAGAAAATATCTTTTCTATTTTTCTGCCTGGCTATTAGAAGCAGGGCTCTGACTTGGTTGGGCTCCAGTGGGAACAGGAAATTTCATTGGTTGTCCATCTTTTGAGTCCTTATAACCATATAATATTCCTCTCCAAATGTAATAGCAGCTTATAAGGCTAGCTTCTTTTCATAGAAGTCAAAGCTTGGTTTAAGATTAACATTATATCTCTCTAATCTAGTTCATCAGTCTGAATAAATCCTCTAAAAGACATCATTGTACTTATCAGGGTCATCTAAGGCACATAAACTTTGGAAATTTCAAATTTTCTATTTACTTCTTTAAAAGGTATTGTCCTTGAGGAGCTGGCATAAACCCAGCTAAGAATGGGTGTAGCCTTGTAGAGGCCTGGATTATAGCTGTTTTAGAAGTCCACTCCCTCCAGACTAGAAAGGCAAATAGGGGAAACCTTATTTTTACCAATAGTGGGCAGGGCTGAACTACCTGGTTCTCCTGTTGCTCACATTTATATTTTAAAACTTAAATAACATGACCTTTTTAATGCAAACAAAATCTAAACATAAGACAGACATTTTTACCATTTTCCTTTTTACATCATCTTTTGAGTTGTAAACTAGCATCACAATTGATACTTTCCTCTTTATTTTATTTAAACAGCTCTTTTTTTTTAAACAGCTCTTTTTAACATGTAAGGATCAAACATCTCTGGTGCCTGATGAAGCACACTCTAAAGGAGTAAGAGACTTTGACTGTGAGATAACCTGGAATTCATTAGAAATTACCTTTCTGGGCATCCCCACCTTTTTTCTAGTTGATTCCTCCACCCAGGCGTCCCTGAGTAGCCCTCTCCAGAGCAGGTGGATGCTCCTGTTGGAGGGAAGGGAGACAAGATCCCACCAGCCTATCCACCCTTGATCTGGTGCATGATTCCTATCTCCTGAAACATCTCACAAACCCTTTACTTACTCTTATTGAATATGCATAAGTTACAATTGGTCTGGTGACCTGAATGTCCATAGAAGGAAGCATTAACTATGGCATAAAAGGTCAGTTAGAAGTGAGCACTTCTCAGGTTACAAAGATCACTTTAGAGATAGAACCATTGACTGGAGAGATTTGTCCCCATGCACTGAATCAGTCTCCAGACATTTGATTTCCATCTGATCACCTAGGAAAACATTTCTAGCAACTAAACAAGATTTAACCTTGAAGCTCACAGGTGAGACTTATATTTCTCATCTAGCAATCACATTTTACATGTTGGTAAAGACAATATAGCTGGCAAAAATCTTACTCTTAGTTAACACATAGAGCACAGATGCAAACTTCCCCTGATAACCACTATTGTAAACTGTCTCAGCCTTATTTCTGAAATAGTGACCCATTAACTTGTTCTACTGAAAAGCTCAGGTAGAAGCCCTATTTTACTAGCAGAGAGAGAGAAAGTAAAGTATGTAAGTGGAGATATTTCAATGGCCAGGGGCCAGTTTCCATCAAGGAACCTTTGGGTTTGGTGTCTTTTCCCTTCAGGCATTCTTGGTTTCTTTTGGCCCACAAAACCAGAGATGTCTCCAGAAAGGAATCCAGCAGATTCTCTGGTCAACATTCCATCAGCCATAGTCTTCAATGAGGATTCACCAAAGAACATCTGGGGAAACCTGTCCTTTGCTTCAAAGAGTGGCAGCTGCTCTAAGAGCATTTACTAGCTGGCAGAGTAACCACTGTTTGTCCAAGGTCCATAAGGGATAGTTAAAAGCCTGAACAAGATTACCTAGTACTTTACATTAAAGGCTTTAAA
>NW_004524995.1:348240-349764 GCF_000260255.1 Octodon degus
ACTTAGTTGGAATGGTCAGAGTTTTCCTAATTATACATGCCTCTAAAAAGGAAAGGACAAAGAGGTGGGAAAATTAGGAGTAAAGTCAAAGCAAAGAAACTGAAACCGATCAGGCCTGACATTTCCTCTAGCATGTAGAGGGGGATAAGAACCAGTCTATCCCAGTAAAACCTGTCCTCCAAATCTTTAAGAATGGTTGCCGACCTAATGTCATTTAACTGGCAAAAGGAGTCCCGTGTTTCATGTACAGGCATGTATATTTTTTAAGTCCAATCTGGAAAAAGTTCTATTTTACAAAAGTTTACATAAAATCCACTAGGAGGCTTACTAACAATGCTCTCTCTAGTGCCATTTTCTAAAGTCAAGCAAGGAATACCAGTACATTTAGGAATACCAGTTCAAATGTAACATATATGAGTGCAAAATAGTTATAAAATGTTCCATTAAAGAAATATAAACTTGTAACATTTTCATATTTTAACTTAGATTTACCAACAGCATTTTCACCAACATTTTAACAAAACTACAACTCGACAAACCATAAGGAATTGCAAACAATTTTAACAGTATTATGAGACAAAACTGTATGAGACAAAGTATGAACAATTAATTATGAGCAATGGGCAAAAACATTAACATTTGAAGCATAGCAATTTGTGACCTAAGCAAGTCCCAATTCAGAATTTATGAAAGAAAAGCAAACTCATACCTCTGTCCAATGATCTTGGTGGGAACCTCCAAAATGATGCAGGGAGAAAAACTGGTCTTGGGTGGGTGACCTCTAAACCATATAGGGAACCTCCAAATGACATATAGAAAAAAAACAATCTCCTGACCTGACCTGCATGAGTTCGTGTTCTCCAAAATGGAAGAATGAATTTTAGGAACAAACAGAGGTTATGAGCAGAATATATTTATTGAGAGAAAGAAAGCTCCTGTCCAAGAGAGGGACAGGAGGGGGCCTGAGTGGGTAGTTCCCCCTCGAAGCCTTTATATTGAAGTGGATGCCACGTGAACATATACTCATAAGTGAAATAAACCAGACACACATGTGTAAATATTGTATAGTTTCCCTAGTATAAGAACTCAAAAGAAAAAATAAAATAGAAAGGTATAATACAAGTAAAAAGGAAAGCACAAACTCGAGGATGGACTAATCAAGAGAGGAAAGGAGAAGAGCTAGGAAACATGATTAAGTAAAGCAATACAGTTATATGTAGAAGATGGGAAAGGCAATGATCCTGAGAATCTTCAGAAGATTTTTTAATCTCGCAGGTAATTGAAAAGATTCTCACCCTGACTAACTATATATACTGATACCTGTGAAATAAGTAACTGCACTAGAGATATTAAACTGTAATAGTAGATTCATGCTTGAAGTTCCTGTCATTCTGGTCTTCTGAATATGGGCTGCTTGTCATGACATGCCAGTTGCTGCAATGCTCTCTCTTGGATAGATGGTTGTTCAAAAAGAAGGGGGTGGTGAATGAAGGCAAGAGATAGGAAAAGGAATATTGTGTTACT
>NW_004524995.1:350394-351301 GCF_000260255.1 Octodon degus
GTAGAGTGTGTCTAGGGAGAGTCACATGGGGAGAAGACATTCTCTCAGGCTTTCTCAGAGAGCACATTGGTGAAGCAATGGCCATGACTTATCCACATGGCTGACACTGGCAAAGGTTCTAAAATCAGAGGTACAGGATCTCAGGATAAATCATGAGGAGATTTCACTGACATTATCAGACCCAAAAGCTAAACTCTTGTTGCATAGGTCCTGCTTTACCTTGGTTTTAACCATCCATCAGAAAAGTATAAAAAAGAAGTATAAGAAGTACAGTCATGTTGTTATGTTGAGTTATAGGGGACTCAGCTCAACAATGTCTGACATTGCCAGTCAAGCGGAAGACCCAATATTATTATGGGCTACTGGACTCTTTTAGAATATTTTGCTGAGTTTACAAAACTATAATATTCAAATAACAGAACTTAACAAAATAGATTATGCAGATTAATGTCCATTTTGTATCTGTGTATTCAAAGTGCTTAGGATAGATATATAGTTACATTCTCTTAATGAATAGAGTGATTTGCACGAATTGTGTTTGTAAATAGGATGTCAAGTCCACATCTTGTACAGCAATGAACCACTAAGAAGAAGGTATGCAATGTGTTAATTATTGAAACTGTCCTACCAATTTGATTTGAAACTGTCTCATTTCTATTTGTTTATGAATAAAATTATGGGGAAAAAAGAAAAATTGCTCAACATCACTAGCCATCCACTAAATGCAAATTAAAACAACATTGAGATATCATCTCACCCCAGAAAGAATGACTATCATAAAGAAATCACCCAACAACAAATGTTGGAGAGACTGTGGGGAAAAAGGAACACTTCTCCACTACTGGCAGGAGTGCAGACTGGTGCAACCCTTATGGAAATCAGTATGGAGACTCCTTAGAAAAGTTGG
>NW_004524995.1:351818-352321 GCF_000260255.1 Octodon degus
TTTTTTTTTTTTTATTGCAGAAGCCGTTGATTCATTGCTTTCAGCTGTGTGTTTCCCAATTTGTTGTGTTTTAGTGTCCTCTGCTCTTGTTATGGGTGGGCTTGGGTTTTGAGGTTGCATTTTGTTTCTTCTCATCATTTTGTGTAGCACTGTCTTCTGACCTTTGTTGTAGATCTTCGTTGTAGTTATAACCTTAGCATGTAGTGAAGTTGAGGTGCAGATCCACAATGTTTGGATTTATCCGGCTGTGTCTGGCTTGGGTCTGACTGCTGTGCTCAGCTCCTTCCTGCTGCTGCCCTTCAAGGTGAACCTGTTTTGCCCCTCTGGCAATATATTCTGCTCCTGGACTAGCTGGTTGGTTCTATCCTCTACACTCTCTGCAGGGATTGTTGCTGCAGGGTTCCACCCCACGCCTGTATGTCAGGCCTCAGTTGAGTCTGGAGGGGACAAGATTGAGTATGGGTGAGAGGCAGCTCTCCCACACACTCATGGGACCTGGGCTA
>NW_004524995.1:352922-355354 GCF_000260255.1 Octodon degus
AATTAATATATATATATATGTATGTATATATTATTGAAATAATGGAACTTACCAAAAAAAGCATATACAGATGAATATGCATATTGTACCTGCGTATTGAAAGTGGTTAGGATAGATATATAGCTACATTCTCTTAATGAATAGAGTGGTTTGTTCTAATGTTGTTTGTAAATGGGATATCATGTCCGCGTCTTGTACAGCAATTAACCACTGGGAGGGGTGTACAGAATGTGTTAATTATTGAAACTGTCCTAGCAATTTGATTTGAAACTGTCTCATTGCTATTTGTTTATAAAGAAAATAATAAAAAAATAAAAAAGAAATAACAAACCCTTTAAAAAATAAAAAAAGGCTTTCTGTGTGTATTTAGATGATCACATTTTTTTCCCTTTGGCTCCAATAGCATGTTGTATTACATTTGTTAATATGCGCATCTAGATCCACCTCAGCATATACCTGGGATAAATCCCATCTAATCTTAGTTTATAATATTCTTGATGATTTGTTGTATTTCGTATGGTGGCATTGTATTTAGTATTTTTGCCTCTATGTTCGTGATGGAGACTGATGTGTGATTGTCTTTTTTTGTTTGTGATTTTCTCTGGTTTTGTTGTCTGTGTACTTCTTGTTTCTAAAATTCAGTTAGGGAGAACTGCATCCTTTTAAATTTCATTGAAGATTTTAAGGGCTATTCACATTCCTAATTTCTTGTGGAATTCAGCTGTGAAACCATCATGACCTAGGCTTTTCTTTGTTGGTGAGTTGTTCATTTTATTATATTTTCTATTTTGTTAACTGATATTGAGCTATTCATAATTTCTATATCTTCTTGATTCAGTTTTGGTAACTTGTATGCATCTGCTAGTGTGTCCATTTCTTGTATGTTTTCCATCGTTTGAGACTGTAGATTTTCAAATTAGGCACTGATGATGTTCTGTATTTTCACATAATCTGCAGTGATTTCATCCTTTTCATTCCTTATTGCCTGTATTTGAGGTTTTTGCTTCCTTTTTCAATGAGGATGCCGACGGGTTTATCTACTTTATTTAGTCTTTCAAAGAAGCAGCTCTTTGATTCACTAATACTTTATATTGTTTTCTTTGTATTCATTGCATTAATTTATGATCTTATCTTCATGATTTACAGAATACTTTTGGCTTTGAGCTTGATTTGCTCTTATATTTCTAGAAGCTTAATGCACATTACGATATTTATTTGTTCTTATTCTGTTTTCCCAATGCGTTTGTTCACCAGTATGCATTTCCTTCTGAGGACTGCTTTCTTCGAATCTCATTAATTGCAATAAGTTGTACTGGAAATTTCATTTGATTGTTGGTATTTTGTAAATTTCTTCTTTATGTTTTTTCTTTTTAAAATAATTTTACTGAGAAACAAATAGCAATGAGACAGTTTCAAAACTGATTACTAACAGTTTCATTAATTAATACATTGCATATTGTTGTCTTAGTGGTTATTCATTATACAAGATGATGACATGATATCCTGTTCACAAATGCTAGTAGAATAAATCTCTATTCACTGACTTAAGAGAATGCAGCTGTATATCTATCCTAAATATTTTGAGTATACAGATGCAAAATGGTCGTGCATTTATTTATTTATTTTTCAGCAGGTTAAACGTTTCTGTTTTTTTTCCATAATTTTATTGAGAGACAAATAGCAATGAGCCAGTATCAAATCAGATTGGTAGAACATTTTCAATAATTAACGCATTGCATACAGTCTTCCTAGTGGATATTAGCTGTGCAAGATGCAGACATGATCCTATTCACAAACACTATCACAAAAAATCCCTCTATTCATTAAGAGAATGTAACTATATATCTATCCTAACTATTATTTTCTCATAATTATATTGATAAACAAATAGCAATGAGACAGTTTCAAAGAAAATTGGTAGGACAGTTTCAGTAATTAACACATTGCATACCTTCTTCCTAGTGGTTAATTGCTGTACAAGATGTGGACATGATATCTTAATACCATTGGAACAAACCACTCTATTCATTAAGAGAATGTAACTATATATCTATCCTAACCACTTTGAATACACAGATACAAAATGGACATTCATCTGAATCCCCTTTTTTGGTTAAGTTCCATTATTTGAATATTATAGGTGTGTAAATTCAGCAAAATATTCTTTTATTTTAAGGGAAATATTTTTATTTCTTTTCTTTTTTAAAAATTCATTTTAATGAGAAAAAACAAAATAACAACAAAACAGTTTCAAAATAGGTTAGTTACAATAATTAAAAATTGCATATTGTTGTCTGCATAGTAGTTATTCAGAGGACAAGATGTAGATATGATATCTTGTCTAAACAATATTAGTACAAATCTTTATTCTCAATGATGTATGAGAAAGTAACTGTATATCTATCCTAACTACCTTGTATATACATATATAT
>NW_004524995.1:364817-369850 GCF_000260255.1 Octodon degus
TATCAATACTTGATGAAAAATACCTGTTCCTTATTATGCCTAAGATGATTGATATGCAGACAAATAGTGAGGTTAAGCTTAACAGCCTAGGTTGTATGGTAATAACGATAAGCTTGTTCTGTATGGATAACAGCCTAAGTTTGAAGACCAAAATTAGATAAACAGGATGGCTGCAAGGAAAGCCAAATTTTTGGCCCTAGCCTTCTAAGGTCAATTAAGAGTCAGAACATATGAGAACTTTAGTGCAACGTCATGTACCTTAGTAGTGTCCCAAATTTTCTGATCAAGGAGATTATGGGGCCCAAGAGGAAAGTGATCGATGATGTAGAGTGTGCCTAAGGAGAGTCTCATGGAGAGAAAACATTCTCTCAGGCTTTCACAGAGAGCACATTGACCAAGCAATGGCCATGACTCATCCACATGGCTGACACTGACAAAGGTTCTACAATCTGTGGTACAGGATCTCAGGATAAATCCTGAGGGGATTTCACTGACCTTATCAGACACAAGAGTTGCAACTCTTGTTGAATAAGTCCTGCTTTTCCTTGGTCTTAACCATCCAGCAGAAATGTATAAAAACAAAATATAAGAAGTAAAGCCATGCTGTTATGTTGAGCTGTTGGGGGCTCTGGTCAACAATTTCTGATATTTCCAGTCATGCTGAAGACCCAATACTATTATGGGCTACTGGACTCTTTTAGAATATTTTGCTGAGTTTACACACCTACAATATTGAAATAAGAGAAGTTAAGAAAAAAAGGGTATATAGATGAGTGTCCATTGTTTATCTGTGTATTCAAAGTAGTTAGGATAGATATGTAGTTACATTTTCTTAATGAATAGAGTGATTTGTTCTAATGGTGTTTTTAAATAGGATATCATGTCCACATCTTGTACAGCAATTAACCACTAGGAAGAATGTATGCAATGTGTTAATTATTGAAACTGTCCTACCAATTTGTTTTGAAACTGTCTCATTTTTATTTGCTTATGAATAAAATTGTGGGAAAAACCCCAAAATCTTAACTTCCAGTTTATCTCAATGTTCCCAGACATCCAATACACTAGGTTATAAGTATTGTTACTGTTATAATCTATATCTTTTATCCTTGAAACCTATCCTGACTCCCCACTTCACAGCTGTTTCAAAGTCTCCATTGCTGTCTTTATTTTATCTTTTTGTTAGACTTTGCATGCCATTGAAAAATTTCCAGTGCCTATGTTCTTTTTCTTCTTCTGTATTTGGTGCAGAGTTTCACTTTACAGCTTGGACTTGTAGTGATCCTCTTGTTTTCAGCCTTTCTAGAACTGAGATTACAGGCATGTGCCTCCCATTGTCTTGTTGGCTGGCTCAGCATGCCTGGGGGTGGGACCAGCCAGAGACTGAATCCCAGTCCCTGCACTTGCTTAAAAACTTAGTCTGCTGAGCTATCTCACTGACACTCTAGTTACTAATAGGTGGAATCCAGATGTGAGTATTTTCAGAAATCTCCCTACGGAATTTAACAGTGAAATATTTTAGAACCACTCTCCCTTGGTAGTGATTCCCTGCATATAGAGTGAATAACAACTTAGATCACATGCTTTTTGTGAGTGTACCTCCAATAAAATACACAGAATATCATTTACCTCATCATTCGTTCTTAACTTGATGGTCAGACTCAGTAAACCTGTTTTTTCCCTTCAAATTCCTGGATAAAGAATAGTTTATTCTCTAGACATTCTAGAGAGTACTTTATTATAAAAGTTTATGTAAACAAAATACATTATATATAGTATATTACATAGATTACTTTAATATTTTGTTCTGTAGATATTCTCAATGATACTGGTATGTCATTTTGTCTTCTGCATGATGAATTGTGCTAAATATGATAGTTTGTGGCTACCTGCTACCTTTCATTACATAATTTTTTTCCCTATATTTTGAGTTCTATTTTTATCTACATAAAGCTTACATATTTATCATTTTTCTAGTGACTTTTATTTTCATTAAAAAGCAATTATTTTTCCTTAATATTTTTATGCAGAACTCTGTATTGTCATATAGAAATATCGTAAAATTCCTCTTATTTTTAGAAGTTTAAAAGTATTATTCTGGGGGCTGGTGAGATGGCTCAGTGGTCTAAAGCACCTACTTGGAACAAGCTTGGCAGAGCACAGGGACCGCGGTTCAGTCCCCCAGCACCACATGCCAGCCAGCCCCACCCCCGGGTGGGCTGAGTTGGCCACACACACACACACACACACACACACACACATAAATAAATAAAATTAAAAAAAATCTTTCTGATTCTTTCACTTAAAAATTTTTGTCTCTTTTTTATATTTTCATTAATTATTTTTATTAGTATATTTTAATAATACATAATGATACAGTCATCAAAAGAACTTTGAACCTGAATGTTATTCTAATTTCCCTTTTTTTTACTGTTGCCATACACTCCCTACAACTCCTTTCCCTCTCCACATTTACAAAAGTTCTCTGTCCATTTTCTCATTTTTTTCATTTCCCGTCATTCTCATTCATGCCCTAGTTTTCATTCTCATTTAAGCATTTTCTCACTATTTCATAATGTCTAGCATACATTCTTGGATTTTCATCTTCTCACACCAGTGTGTGAGAAAAATGTAATATTTACACATATTTGTTTGATTTATTTCATTTAAGAGTATACTTTCAAAGTACATCCATTTATCTATAAGTATCTCAAGTTTATCTTTCCCTATGAATTAGTAGTACAACATTGTATTAAAGAAAACACATCATCTTTGTTCATTCATTGATTCATTGGCATTTGATTGGTTTTCAACATTCAGCTATTACCAAATGTGCTGCTATAAACAATTGGTGCATATATCATCATGGTATGATATTTTTTTTTTTGGTGGAACTAGGGATTGAACTCAGGCCCTTGTGCTTGCCTGGGAAGCACTTATTCAACTGAGCCATCTCCCCAGCCCCCCGGGGTATGATATTTTTCTTCTTTTGGGAAGATATTAGGAAAGGGAATAGCTGGGGCAAATGGAATATCCAGTTTGAGTCTTTTGGAGAAACTTCACACTGATTTTTACATGCCCAGTGCACCATTCTTCACTTCCATCAACAGTGGAGAAAGGTATTTTTTATTCTACAGCCCTACCAGCGTTTTATTGGTTGATTTTTTGCTAATTTCCATTCTTTCTTGAGTGAGATGGAATTTCTGTACTGTTTTAGTTTGTACCTGAAAAATGATCAATGATGTTGAACACTTTCTCATGTATGTATTTGACATTTCGACTTCACTTCAAAAGTGTGTATTCATCTCAGATGTGCCTTTATGGATTAGGTCTTTATAATTGGAGGGCATTATTTTTTGAGTTCTTCATATAAACACTAACATAAAATCAAAGATTTAACTATTAAAATAGACACACTAAACTGCTGGAAGAGAGAATAGGTTGAACTCTTGAAGACATAAATGCAGGCAATGACTTTATGAAAAAATCTTAAACATAAGAGAAATATTGCAAAGGATCCACAACTGGGGTCACATCTTAATAAAAGAATTTGCAGAGTCCTAGCCTAGGCCCAGTGAGTGTGTGGGAGAGCTTCCCACTACCCTGTGCCAGAGGGACCTACTGGTTCCAGCCCAGGCACAGCATGGGTGAGACCCACTTCTACACCCTTGGTAAGCACCCAAACACTCTGCAGTACCTCCCATACCCTGCCTGCCGAGCAGGAATTTCTGCCACATTCTGGGAACACCGAGACCCCGTCCTAGCCCAGGCCCTGTGAGTGCGTGGGAGAGCTTCAAGCTACCATGCACCAGAGGGACCTACTGGTAACAGGACAGGCACAGCATGGGTGAGACCCACTTCTACACCCTTGGTAAGCACCCAAACACTCTGCAGTACCTCCCATACCCTGCCTGCCGAGCAGGAATTTCTGCCACATTCTGGGAACACCGAGACCCCGTCCTAGCCCAGGCCCTGTGAGTGCGTGGGAGAGCTTCAAGCTACCATGCACCAGAGGGACCTACTGGTAACAGGACAGGCACAGCATGGGTGAGACCCTCTTGCACCCCCTTTGGGATGCCCAGCACCACTCCGCAGCACCTCCCATACACTACCTGCCTAGTAGGAATTTCTGCTGCATTCCAGGAACCAACAGACCCAGTCATAGCCCAAGCCCAGTGAGTCTGTGGGAGAGCTTCCACCTAACCTGTGTTGGCATTACCTACTAGTCCCAGCCCAGGCACAGCGTGGGTGACATCTTCTTTCACCCTTTTGGTATGCAGACCATCATTAAGTAGTACTACCCCCACCCCTCCCACAGAGAAGGAATTTCTGTCATGTTCCAGGAACCCTCAGATTCAGTCCTACTCCAGGCCCTGTGAGTGTGTGGGAGAGCTGCCTCTCCCACCTACTCCACCATGTCCCCACCAGACTCAGCTCAGACCTGGCATAGAGGCCTGGGATGAAACACTACACCTGCAATCCCTGCACAGAGTGTAGGGGAAAGAACTACCCAGCTAATCCAGGAGCAGAACATCTTGCCAGAGGGGCACAACAGGTTCACCCCCAAAAGCAACAGCAAGAAGGAGCTGGGCACAGCAGCCAGACCCAAGCCAGGCACAGCTGGATAAATCCAAATTTCTGGATCTACACCTGAACTTTAGTAGGTGCTAAGGTTATAACTGCAACAAAGATCTACAACAAAGATCAGAAGACAGTGCTACACAAAATGACAACAAGGAGGAGCAAAATGCAATCTCAGAAACTAAGCCTACCCATAACAACTGCAGAGGACACTAACACAGAACAAATTAGGAATCACACAGCTGAAAGCAATGAATCAATGGCTTCTGAAATAAAGAAACAGCTTCAGAAAGGTATAGAGGAGCTCAGATTGGAAACGAAAAAAAGAAATCCCTGAATTAATAACATCTGCAGTAAAGAATCACATGCAGAAACATATGGAGGAACCCAATGCCCACTCAGAACAAGTGCAGAGGACACCAGCTAAGTTCAAATGTATGAATTAATAGTGT
>NW_004524995.1:369950-370433 GCF_000260255.1 Octodon degus
TTTTTTATTTTTTGATTTTTCCCCATAATTTTATTGATAAACAAATATTAATGAGACAGTTTCAAATCAAATTAGTAGGACAGTTTCAATAATTCACGCATTGCATACATTCTTCTTAGTGGATAATTGCTGTACAAGATGCGGACATGATATCCTATTTACAAACACCATTAGAACAAATCATTCTATTCATTAAGAGAATGTAATTACAAATCTATCCTAACTAATTTGAATACACAGATATAAAGTGGACATTCATCTGTATGCCCCATTTTTGTTAAGTTTCGTTATTTGAATATTATAGGTGTGTAAACTCCGTAAAATATTCTAAAAGAGTGCAGTAGCCCATGATAGTATTGGGTCTTCTTCTTCACTGTCAAAATCAGAAATTGTTGACTGATTACCCTGTACCTCAACATAACAGAATGACTTTACTTATTTTTTCTTTTTTTCTCCATAATTTTATACATAAACAAATAGCAA
>NW_004524995.1:372273-373835 GCF_000260255.1 Octodon degus
TAGAGGAGATTAGAAAAATGACGGATTCCTTGAATGAGCAATACAGGAAAGAAATAGATCACATGAAGCAGAGTCAAAGAGAAATAGAGGAAACTAAAATCTCAATCACAAGTTTGCAAAACCGTTTAAGTGAATGTGAAGACAGAGTTTCAGATCTGGAAGATGCTGGTGCAGCTAATGAAAAGGTAACAAAGGACCTCTTAAAAACAACAAGGATGCAGGAAAGAATAATCCATCACCTGCAAGCTGATGCAAAGATGAACAATGTGAGACTAATAGGCATCAATGAGAAAGAAGGAGTCAATACAAATGACATTAAAAAATATGGGCAGAAGTAATAGCAGATAACTTCCCAAATATGAGGAAACAATCTGATATTCAGGTAACTGAAGCATACAGAACGCCAAGTAACCTCAACCCAATGAAAAACACACCAAGACATGTAATAGTCAAGATCCCAGAAATTCAGCAGAAGAAGCATATACTGAAAGCCACTAGAGAAAAGAAGCAGATCACATTCCAAGGAAAACCCATCAGAATTACGGCCAAATTCTCTTCACAAAACCATGAAGACAAGAACAGCATGGAGCAGAGTACTGCAAGTCCTCTGTGAAAACAAATTCCAGCCCAGACTACTATACCATGCAAAACTCTCTTTCAAGATTGATGGAGAACTGAAATACTTTCATGACAAAGAACAGCTAAAGAATTTCATCATGACAAAGCCAACCCTACACAGGCTACTGAAAGATGTTCTAGAGAGGTACCAAAATGATCAGAACACCACGAATGAGATCAGAAGCAACCAACTAAATAGGGCAAGCAATTCAACACAGGAGAAAAAGGAGTAAATGACCACAGATAAATAACATGTCAATCGTAAGTCAATATGTCTCAATTCTAATCATTAATGTAAATGGATTCAATTCACCAATTAAGAGAAATAAGAGCGGAGCTTTCTGTGAGGGAGCCCAGCGGGCTCTGCAGGAAATAAATATTAATATGGAGAATGATTTAAATTCTGAGTTATCATCAGCTGGCTTTACTCTTCAGAGTTTTTCAGAGACAATTTTTTCTATTCAGCTGTTAGATTTCAAAACAAATTTACTGGAAGCATTAGAAGAATTGCTTATGAGAAGGAGCGCAGGGCCGGCAAGTGAGGGAGATGATTGGGCCGCGGGATCCTGCACAGACCCAGAGTGCAGGCCCGGTGAGTGAGTGAGATGACCCAGGGCCTCGGGATCCTGAACAGACCCAGAGCACAGGCCTGGTGAGCAAGTAAGAACACCGGGCCATGGGATCCTGAGTATAGACCCAGAGCGCAGTTCCAGGGAGTGAGTGGGACAACCCAGGGACTTCCGGACCCTGAACAGACCCAGAGCACAGGCCCGGCGAGTGAGTGAGACTACCCAGGGCCTGCTAGATCCTCATTCAACCCAGGCTGCAGGCCCAGCAGGAAACACTTCAACAGAACTCCCTGCAAAGAGGCTAGAGGCAAGACCCACCCAGCTGATTCAGGAGCAGAACATATTGCCAGAGAGACACAAAGGGTTCAACTCTAA
>NW_004524995.1:399586-401386 GCF_000260255.1 Octodon degus
AAAAAAAAAACCTAGAATACAAAGGCAATCCTGGGCAATAAAGACAAGGCAGGAGGCATTACAATTCCTGACTTGAAATTATACTGCAAGGCTACTGTGATAAAATCACGATGGTACTGGCAACAACATAGACCTGAGGATCAATGGAATAGATTAGAAGATGCTGAAGCCCCTACAAGCACATTCAGCTACCTTATCTTTTACAAAGGGGCCAAACATACTCACTGGAACAAAGATAGCCTCTTTAACAAATGGTGCTGGAAAAGCTGGCTCTCTACATGCCGAAAACTAAATGAGCCATGTCTATCACCATGCATTAAACTAAAGTCAAAGTGGATTAATAATCTAAACATTAAAGCAGAGGCACTGAATCTCCTGGAAGAGAAAGTAGGAGGAACTCTTAAAGATATAAGTGTAGGCAAAGATTTCATGAACAGAAATCAAATCGCACGGGAAACAGTTGAATGAATTAACAATTGGGACCTACTCTTACTGAGAAGTTTTTTCAGGTCAAAAGAAGTTACCAACAAATTGAAAAGGCAACTCACAAATTTGGAAAAAATCATGACAAATAAGTACTCAGACAAAGGTCTGCTCTCTAGAATTTATAAAGATGTAAAATACACTAGGGCCCCAAAATTTAAAGACCCAATCTGCAAATGGGCCTCCGAGATTAACACAGTCTCCTCAGATGAAATTAAAGAAGCGACTCAGTGTATTAAAAAATGCTGCACATCACTAGTCATCCGCGAAATGCAAATTAAAACAACATTGAGATATCATCTCACCCCAGAAAGAATGGTTATTATAAAGAAATCACCCAACCACAAATGTTGGAGAGGCTGTGGGGAAAAATGAACCCTTCTCCACTGCTGGTGGGAATGTAGGCTGGTGCAACTGTTATGCAAATCAGAGTGGAGACTCCTTAGAAAAGTTGGAGTGGAAATCCCATTGAAACCAACTATTCCTCTACTGGGAATTTTTCTGGAGGGTTTGGAAACATCATATCACAGGAATATATGTGTGCTTATGTTTATAGCAGCACAATTTGTGATAGCCAAATCTTGGAAACAACCAAGATGCCCATCACCTGAGAAATGGTTGAAAAATTGTGATATTTTTACACAATGGAGTATTACTCAGCTATAAAGAATGATATACTTGAAGCCTTTATATTGAAGTGGATGCCACTTGAACATATACTAATGAGTGAAATAAACCTGACACACATGTGTAAATATCATATAGTTTCCATAGTAATAAGAACTCCAAGGAAGAAATACAAATAGAAAAGTATAATACAAGTAAAATTAAAGCACGGTCTCAAGGACTAAGTAATCAAGAGAGGGAAAGGAGAAGAGCTAGTAAACATGACAGTGTCAAGCCATACATTTATATGTAGAATGTGGGCAAGGCAATGATCCTGAGAATGTCCTGAAGATTTTTGATCTAGAAGTTAATTGGAAAGATTCTCACCCTGACTAACTATATATGCTGATACCTGTGAACTAATAAATGCACTGCTGATGGTAATCTGTAATAGTAGTTTCATGGTTGAAGTGCCTGTCATTTTGGTCTTCTGAATGCAGGCTGCTTGTCATGACATGCCAGTTGCTGCTGTGCTGTCTCTCAGGTAGATTATTGTTCAAAAAGTAGGGGGTCATGAGTAAAGGCAAGAGACAGGAAAAGGAATATTGTGGGACTGTCCAACTTCAAGGTTGTATATGGTTAGATTTTTGGACATATGTGTAAACATAAGAAGTATATAATTCTTTATGCTTATTTTTAAAATATATTCTA
>NW_004524995.1:401888-408035 GCF_000260255.1 Octodon degus
CTCTCTCAGGCTTTCACAGAGAGCACATTGACCAAGCAATGGCCATGACTCATCCACATGGCTGACACTGACAAAGGTTCTACAATCTGTGGTACAGGATCTCAGGATAAATCCTGAGGGGATTTCACTGACCTTATCATAGCCAAAAGCTACAACTCTTGTTGCATATGTCCTGCTTTACCTTGGTCTTAACCATCCAGAAGAAAAGTATAAAAACGAAATATAAGAAATAAAGTCATGGTGTTATGTTGATCTGGGGGGACTCAGGTCAACAATTTTTGACATTGCCAGTTAAGTGGAAAACCCGATACTATTATGGGATACTGGACTCTTTTAGAATATTTTGCTGAGTTTACACACATATATTATTCAAATAACCGAACTTAACAAAAAATGGGGATACAGATGAATGTCCATTTTGTATCTGTTTATTCAAAGTGGATAGGATAGATATATTCTTACATTCTGTTAATGAATAGAATGATTTGTTCTAATGTTGTTTGTAAATAGGATATCATGTCCGCATCTTGTACAGCAATTAACCACTAAGAAGAATGTATGCAGCGTGTTAATTATTGAAACTGTCCTACCGATTTGATTTGAAAATGTCTCATTGCTATTTGTTTATCAATAAAATTATGGGAAAAATTTATTTATTTATTTATTTATTTGCGGAACCGGGTTTGGAACTCAGACCCTTGTGCTTGCCAGGCAAGTGCTTATTCTACTGAGCCATGTCCCTAGGCCGCAGCTAATCTTTTTAGAGTGTCATTCTGTGAATTTTTCTTGAAATTAATAAACAGAAAAGAACATCACAGATAACTGAAAAATAATAATTTATACATTGTACATTGTTATCCCATTAGTGGTTATCCATAGTACAAGATGCATACAGAATATCCTGTCCAAACACTCTTAGTAAAAATTTTTCTTCTCATTAAATTAAACAAAAGTAGCTGTATATCTATCCTAACAATTCTGCATATACAGATGCAGAATTGTCCTTCCTTCCTTTGTATCACCTTTTTTTGTTTACTCCTGCCAGAATTGGGTATTCCATTGGCATCTAAATACTATAGGTGTATGAATTCAGCAGAACAATCCAACGCAGTCCAGCAGTCCACAATAGTAGTTGATTATCCACAGAAGTTCTTGACTTGAGCCTTTCATAGCTCAGCATATTTATACGGTTTTACTTTATATATCTCGTTTTTATACTTTTCTGCTGGATGTCTCTAATCAGAGTCACCTTGAGAGAAAACATTGTCTGAGACTTTCACAGAGAGCAAATTGGTCAAGCAACGCCCATGACTCATCCACATGGCTGACAGTGACAAAGGATCTGCAACCAGCGGCACAGAGTTACAGGATAAATCCTGTTGGTACGTGTCTGACCTTATCAGATGTAAAAGTTACATTCTTGTTATTATTAAAATTTTGATACTTGTTCTACACTTATTTATATAAATTGATGTAGGAGTTATTGTTACATACATGAATATTCTCTAAAACTAGAACTCACTGTACCTCACTTAGTACAACAAAACAACAGAAAATCAAAATTTACTTTATCAAACTAGTAATGTTATCAGAATTTTATAAGAAAGTAATAGTCAATAGTAAAAATGAAATACTATCAAAAGGATAGTGTATCTTAAGTATGATAAAATTTAACATATTCATCATCTTATATATCTGTGCTTTACATACACATGGCAAAAATCTCTATAATCTATTCAGTTTAACTAAAGTCCTTAACAAAATGCGGTATTATTACCTGCAGTCCTCAGATTGTATGTGAGACCCCTATGTTTATTCTACATACCTACTGCATTTTACAATTTTACCTAAAATTCCCCACCATCCCCATTCTGGTTTTCACTCTTTTTTTCTGTAACAGTGTGTATTTCATTTTATAGATTCTCTGTGTAAGTGATATCATGCAGTAGTTTACATTTACATGTCTGGCTTTCTTCACTAAGCACAAAATTCTTCTATGTTATGGTCAATAGCATGATCTCAATGTTAAAGCCTAAAAAATACTCTATTCTATATACTGCAACTTGTTTAATCCCATTATCTTCTATCAGTGAACACTTAGGTTCAATCTATATACTTGGTGTTGTGAAGAATGTCGCAATGATGATGGAATTGCAAACTATCTTCACAAGTTGCACATTTCATTTCCTTTGTGCATAAATTCAGAAGAAGGATTCTGGGTCATATGTTTATTTTTAATTTTTAAGTAACTTTTATACTGTATTCAATAATAATGTTATGTTTCACAATTTGGCTTATCAGTCAGTTGATTGTTTTCTTTCTTGTGCAAAAGATTTCAGCTTTATTAGTCTCACTTAAGCTTCATTAGTCTCAATTTTGTTTTTGAAGCCTGAGCTTATGGTGTGATAACCAAATAAAACATTGCCAAGGCCAATATCAGGGAGCTTCCCTTTTGTTTTTTGTATAAGTTTAAGTATTTTAGTATTTATGTTTAGCTATTCTTTGTTATTGATTTTTATGCCTTGTGTAAAATAAGGATGTAATTTTACTTTATGTGGAAATTGTTTTTATAATACAATGTATTGGAGATACTATCATTTCCTCATTGTATCTCATTTGAGCCTTTCTTTAAATTTAGTTCAGAGTATGTATTTGGACTAGGCTTTGTACTTTGTTCTACTGGTTCATATATCTATTTTTATGTAAGCAGGTAACATAATTTTAAAGGAGAACACTTAAATTTTTATTTTATTTATCAAAATTAATTTGTCTATTTGGAATGCTTTGAGGTTCTAAACAAATTCCAAGATTTTAAAATTTTTATGAAAAATTTAATTAGAAGTTTTACAGTTGTCAGATTAAATTTGTATATTAGTTGGTAATTATGCAAATTTTAACAAATTCTTCATTTCTTTTAGCATGAGACATCTTTGCATTTATTTGTATAATTTTTAGCTTTTTCATCAAACTTTTAGTTTTCAGTAAACAGTACATCTTTTGCTACCTACAATAAACAGGTTTTTTATTTTATTTTGATACTATCATACACATAATTGTTTTCTTTTTAATTGTCATTTGTGTATAGAAATGTTATTGAACTTGTACAGCAATTTTTAACCTTGCAACGTTATTGAATTCATTTATTATATTTGAGAGTGTGTTTGGGATTTCTCCAGGTATTATCATGTGTCTGAAAATAGAAGTAACATTTCCACTTGACTTTTTTTCTGACTTGGGTACTTATTGTGTATCTTTTATACCTGATCTCTTTTAGTGGTACTGAAGTTACTCTTTTGAATAGTTTTGAGATTCTTGATAAAATATAAACATCATCAATAGAATAATGAATTTATAAATAATTTATTACAATAAAAATTTGTGTAAATCGAATAAGCCCATTAAGAAAATTAAATATAAGATAATGTTGAGCTGTGGGGGACTCAGGTCAATAATTTCTGACATTGCCAGTTAAACAGAACACCCAATGCTATTATGCTCTACTGGACTCTTTTAGAATATTTTGCTGAGTTTACACACCTATAATATTCATTAACGGAACTTAGAAAAAATAGGGTATACAGATGAATGTCCATTTTGTATCTGTGTATTCAAAGTGGTTGGGATAGATATATAGTTGCATTCTCTTAATGAATAGAATGATTTGTTCTAATGGTGTTTGTAAATAGGATCTCAAGTCCACATCTTGTACAGCAATTAACCACTAAGAAGAATATATGCAGTGTGTTATTTGTTGAAACTGTACTTCCGATTTGATTTGAAACCGTCTCATTGCTGTTTATCAATAAAATTTTGGAAAAAAAAGTAGTTAAGATAGATATATAGTTACATTCTTTTAATGAGTAGAGGGATTTGTTCTAATGGTGTTTGTAAACAGGATATCATGTCTGCATTTTGTTCAGCAATTAACCACTAGGAAGAATGTATGTAATGTGTTCATTATTGAAACTGCCCTACCAATTTGATTTGAAAAAATTATTTGAAATAAAAATGTTTTGTAACTATAGGCATGACAAGTAAAAAAAAAAACAACCCTGAATTTATGTAAAAAATATTCTGTGAAATACAACTTCATTATCTTGGCAGGGTTACATTTCAGCATAACACTTGAAAATTTAGCTCTGAGTTGATATTAGTACAAAACAGACAGTGGATTTGGAAGACCAAGCCCACAAAAAGAATGTCAGTTATCTCAGCTCTAAGATACTGTTTTTTGATTGCATGTTGAATTGACACTGCCTTGACATCTGTTAATTAAATATATTGTTACAATAAAAAAAAGAAAATTAAATATAAGATAGACTAACAATATATTCTCAAATTATATATCTAATAAAGAACTAGTTCTAAAGGCACACAGAACATCTCATATAACATTAGAAAATGAACAATGGCCATTAAAATAAGAAGTGATTAATAAAAACCACCATAAAGATATCCAAGTAGAAAATATGAGTATGAAATATTCTTACCATCATATATCAATAAGGCATTAAAAAACAGGAGTATGGGCTGTTACACACCTGTGCAAATGATTTCATTTTAATAATATTTAAGGGGGGTCAGGGAGATGGCTCAGTGGAATAAGTGCTTCCCTGGCAAGCATAAGGGTCTGAGTTCAATCCCTGGTTTCACCAAAAAAAATTTTTTTTTTGTTTTGGGGCCAGGGAGATGGCTCAGTGGAATAAGCACTGCCCTGGCAAGTGCAAAGGCCTGAGTTCAATCCTTGGTTTGGCAAAAGAAGAAAAAAAATTTAGTTAGCACATGTTTGTTGTACATTCATATTAGGGAGTAGATACATGTGCTTAGCATATCTTAACTTTTTGATTCACCTCCCTTCCCCATTATCCCTCCCTTCATCTCTAGAGCCCCTTCTCCTATTTAAACATTCTATTTAGTTCAAGTTTGTACCACATAAGGATTACCTTCACTGTGGGTAATTGGTACATGTATATGAAACATCTTCAATCCCTTTAGTGCCCTTCCCCTTTTTCCTACTAGCAATGACTTTAAAATATTATACTTCTATACACCTTCTTGAATGACTGATTTTATTTTAATTGTACAACCAAGTTTGGGGAAAGATGCAAAACTGAATGACATGCATTTAATCACTGGTAGAAGTGTAAATTTGCCAATAATTTGGAAAAGGGTATGGAAATTTCTTTTGAAGCTAAATTTAGACATATCACAATCATATGCTCCAAGGTTTTTATGCAATTCTACTGAAACCCTGTGATGATACTATAAAACCTACATGTGAAACTTTATAGAATATTTTTAACTGTCTCAAACCAAATAAAAACCATGGTACTTTAACAAATAAATAGCTAAACAAAGACTAAGTTATTATTAAGCAATGAAAAATTATGTGATAGCATCAACAAAATATGAATGATTCAAAGTCTTACTGCTAAGTGAAATATGTGAGGAAAATAAGACTTCAGGCTACACAATTATGTTTATATTACATACTGTAATTTCAAAGTTATACTGAAAAGAATGAAAGAGTATTTTCCAGGTATTTCTGGAGGGGGGAAGATTTAGCCAAGATGAAACAAGGGAGACTTTAGGAATGTGAAGTTCTCTTTTATGGTAGTATAGTGGTACCTAAATAAACACTTAAACCTGTAAGGTTTACAGTAATCTGAGTGAGCTTTACTTAAATTTGTTAGAAAATAAATACAGATATGAAAAAGAGGAAAGAAACAATGTAGGTTGCAACAAAATATGTCTATATCAAAAAGAGGTTCTGACTTAACATTAGAAATAACGAAAATCTTTAAAAATAAAGAACTACACAATGGTTGGGCAGATAGCTCAGCGGTCTAAGTGCCTGCCTGGCAAGTACAAGGACCAGGTATCAATTTCTGGAACCACATGTCATGCTACCCTGGAGCCCCAGGTACACGATGCTGGCCACTGAAGCCAGGAGGAATGATCATGCATATCTGTAGTTCCAGCGCTGGGGAGGCTGAGACAGAAGGATCACTACAAGTCCACACTGCACAGTGAGAGCATGCTCCAAATAAATAAATAAAAGAACTACACATAAATAGTTGTTTTATTTCTCATGCAGGTACAGGTTATCAAATGTAAAAATGTGTTGCATACATATGTCTAGTATAT
>NW_004524995.1:408135-410209 GCF_000260255.1 Octodon degus
TAATATGTATATGCTGAGTTTAAACAGTAAAAGAAAAATTTTAGTGGATCTTTTAGAATAAGAAAGTAGTAAAAAAATCATTGTTATACTGATGTGATTATGTCAAAAGAATAAAGAGCTTAGTGAAAGAGCCCATATTGGTCAAGCATAGAACAACATAAACTGTAAACTAAATCAAATAACAATAAATGCAGAATTTATGGCTGGCATGGTGGCATACATCTGTAATCTCAGCACTTGTGAGGCTGAGGCAGAAGGATTGCAGTGAGTTCCAGGCCAATCTAGACTACACAATGAGTTCAAGGCCAGCCTGACATACATAGCAAGACCCTTTGTCTAAATAAATAAATAAATAAATAAATAAATAAATAAATAAATGAAATATAAGTAGGTAATTCAATATAATTTATTTGTATATCCTTGTTTTTTAAAGTGACAGAACATAGCTTTAAACTCCATATATGTATAAATATGAGTTCAAACTATTGACTTGACAAATATATGGGAAGGCATAATTAGAAGAAGGAAGGAAGAAAGCAGAAAAGACTGGTAAAGTCAGTAAAAAAATTTAAAAAATTATTTTTTAGTGTGAAAGTATTACCAGATTTAAATTAATATCAGTACTAAGTCATGTCGATAGCATCTATACTTTATATACTAAAATGAGAAAAACATTTTATCCCTGAGATTTTCCTCCAAATAATTCCCAATCTCATTTTTATCATGAAAACTAAGGCCAGACACAACTTAATTCGCCTTAACATATATTCCATAAATATCTGACATGTACTCCTCAAATTCATCATAACAACAATCTAAATCTGAAAAACTACCACAGCCAAATAGACCTTACGGAGATATGATAGATAAATGCAATGTAGTATTATGGAAGAAATCCTGGAACAGGAAAAAGATATTATCAAAAAACTGAAAACATAAATAAATTACTAACTTTACATCATTAAAAATGACAAAATATTGATTACTTCATTGTGAAAAATACATTAGTGGAAAATATTAGTATCAGGAAAAATCATGTGAAGGAGATAGAATGAAATGGAAGGTTTGTCTAAACAAAAATAACGTTATTCTCCCTGTATTATCTTTCTTCCACAAGAAGATAAGTAGATATGGTAGTGATCTGGATTGAACGTTAAGAAAAAGCCCACTAGAGTATTTCAGAGCTACAATGCCAAAGGAATCTATGTCTCTAAATATTCTTGTGCAATGTCATCACTTTATAGCTTAACATTGCATATATTGCCAGTCATATGGGTGAGTTGCATATGATTTTCCTTTTATATGTCTAGTGATATTGAACATCTTTCAGATATTCTGTGATCACTTGCCTGTCCTTCTCTGGGAACAACTTCTTCATGTCATTTGTTCACAAATTTCCTCTAGGATGACTACACTTTGCTTACTGTTTTAGAGTCTGGAAAATAAACTTATGTTATAATTTATAATGTTTTCTTATTTGCTTCTATCTTTTACTTTTTGATAATTTACTATTTTATGTAGTTTTTATTTAGATAAACTCAGTTGATCAACATTTTGCTTATTACATTATGGGGATTCAACATTTTAAAATTGCTTTTCTACTTTTAAGACTGTAAAACCACCCATAAATATATGTTTCATTATAATGATTTAATTCATTTCAATTTTTAAAGTATTTTAATCTTATGGACATTTTTATGGTCTAACATAGGGACTGTGTGAAGTCCCCAAAGAAAGGAAGACCTTGGGATAACTGAAAAAAAATTCAGCATAACTAAATATTATAAATTGAGGAATAAAATGGTGAAAATTTGTGTTGTAGAAATAGGCAAAGATAAAATTAGTGGGGTGTTTTATAATCTGAGTTCATTTGCATGTTAACAGACACTGAAGCCAGTATGGTGTTGGAGTCTTGCTTGGACCTGCAAATATAAGATATGAAGAATACTTAATTACCATATATAGGAAAAAGGTGTCAGTTATTTGTATTATCTACTTTACATACACTCTATGTTACAAACATCTAATGTTTTAAAATGAATTTTAAAAAATTAAAAAAAATAAAATGAATTAA
>NW_004524995.1:410656-412572 GCF_000260255.1 Octodon degus
TCTATTCATTAAGAGAATGTAACTATATATCTATCCAGAGTGGGATGTTTTATGTAACCTCCATATGTGATTCACATAGAGCTAGAATTGTAGACCTATGATTCAGTATCTTTTCCAATTTTTGGTTGCTAAATAATATGCCAACACACCTATAGGAAAATTCAATCTGTTGAGTGGCATGGGCATTCATTTGCATTAGAAGTACTCAGTTGATCAATGGAAAAATGTATACCAATAACTAGTACTTAAGAGCTATGAGTTCTTTTCCAATCTCAAGAAACTTCCTAAAATAGACATATCATTAGCTATATAATGTTCTAACTATATCAAGTCATTTCTTATTTTTCAGGTGATACTGGAAAAACCAGTGTAGTAGATGCTACTTAGAAAATAATATCTTTTTCAAAAAAGAACCTGCCCCAGTTAGTAGCATTATGGTGTGACCTAAATGAATTTTTGTGTAATATAAAAATCAATTTTATGTTGGTATTTTCTTTTTTGATCATGGAACTTTTCACTAGAAGGAATTTGGTCTGCTTGGAGACACAGACAAAGCAGAAAATACCCCTGGTAAAAATGCAAAACTATTTCACAATAAAGGAATTCGGCTCCAGATGTGTATTTTGTAAGCCCATGGCCTTCAGGGTAACTCTTACATTTTGTTTTCCTTAGTTAACTTCCCTTGGCAACTATTGTACAGAGTGATCCATACACTCATAACTTTTCACTTAATTGCCAGGGAAATTTGATAATTTCATACAAAAGAAAAGTTGAGAAAAACTCAGGAAGAGCTCTGATTACTGAAAACTGGAAAAAGTTAATCTTGATTAGTGCACTTCCTCCATGAAAATAGAACCTCTTGAACTTTATAATGGCTGATTACTGAAGGCCATTCTTAGGGGAATGCATAACTGAACTTACTCTATGATTTTCCAGAAATATTGAGGTAAAAAAATGACATCAAAAAAGAGCTTTAAAGGTATAATTTAGTGGAATTTGGCAGCAACTTACTTCAGTTTCTCTTTAATATGCCAAATGCAAACTCCTTTCAAAACCATGATGGTTGTAAGGAATGTCTGTCAGCTGTCACCACTGATAAAGCTTTCCAGGTTAAAAAAATGAAACTAGAGGAACACAGAATTATTGTTCACTCTTTAAAAACACAGCATATGTTCACTATTAAAAATATGATGAGTTTTTCGCTCAATTTAATGATTTCAAACATAAGAACAGAGTAATTTGCAATGATTAGATTTTTCTCATTACTGAAACATTTTACTTCATAAAACAGTAAATATAACTTCAAATGTCTCACCATACTAGCTCAGTATTTGGAAATATTTCTGTATGACACAAAATACTTACCTCTTAAAGCTACCATTAGAGTGCTGGGTATAGTGCTGGGCTCATCTGTAATCCCAGCTCTGGGGAGGCTGAAAACAGGAGGATCACTACAAGTCCTACTTGCCTAGTTAGACCCCGTACCAAATACATTAAAAATTAAAATTGCCATTAGAATTTCAATGCTAACATAACCTGAATTACATTTATTTGAATGATAATGCCTTTTTATGCTTTATAGGGCAATGTATATACATGAAATAAATAGTCATAATATCAAGTCATTTTAGATAATTCTTTGATAGTTCAAACCTATATTTCCGCAGTGTTCTTTAATTTCAGCATCTGATGTGAATGATAGGGAAATTTTCTACTTCAGTGCTAATTGTATCACTTTCCACTATGTTCTTTCTAGAAAATTGCCAGTTCTACACAACTCTCTCTAAGTTAAATTAGTACATGTAATATTATCTTCTTAATATTTGATATAAAGAATATGGACACTATAATTCTCTTTTTTTATTTTATTTTATTTATTTATTTGAGAGAAAGAGAGAGAGAGAGAGAGAGAGAGA
>NW_004524995.1:412672-416169 GCF_000260255.1 Octodon degus
TTGCCAGGCAAGCACTTATTCTACTGAGCCATCTCCCCGTGTGTGTGTGTGTGTGTGTGTGTGTGTGTGTGTGTGTTTTAGGGAAGGGTCTGCAGGGTGTTCAAGGTCTCACTACTAGATCGGACTCATAGTGATTCTCCTGTTTTCTGCCTCCCAAGAACTGGGATTACAGGTGTGTACCACCATATCCAGTCTCTCAGTTTCTTCTTGTGCTGGTGGCAGAAACTGGTATTTCCCATTTGGTCCAGTTTATATGAGCATGAGGAATGTAAGAGCTGTGTAGTCAGAGAGGTTCTCTTCAAGTCTTCATAAGGAGGCCTGTGAGATCAGGCAATCTGCCCCTTAGAGGGCCATGCCTGAACCTGTGAGAGTGAAGCTAAAAGTTCAATGGAGGACACAGGATGCTGGAGATACTAGAAATGGGGACTATCTTCAAAGGAAATGCATAGGCAATGAATGTAACTACCTCAAAGAGCCTTCACCCCACATGGGCTACAACTGACAGCACAGTATGAGTAAGGTGACTGAAACACTTCTGACTATAAATCATGCCCAAACTTGTGCTGAGTGATAGACATGTAACTACAGGATAACATGTTTTCATTTATGAGTTTCAATCTTCCTTTGGTCACACTCCTTTCTACCTCACTCCTCCATTTCTCCCCTTTTTAGTGGGAATGACAACCCTGAACTATTGTAAACTGGCACAGTTTAACTTTCTTCTTTGTTTTTCTAAGGGCTCAAAGCTCACTGTTTACTGCAGGTCTCAGAAGAGATTTTGGACTTATACTTTATGGCAATAATGGAATGTTCAAACTTTAGTGACTTTTAGAGGTGGAATAAATGCATTTTCCATGAAATTATACACATGCATCTTTTCAGGATCAGGGACAGAATGTTATTGTTTAGAAGTAAAATGTTTCTCCAAAGCATCATGTGTTCACAGATAAAGCTTTGGGAAGGTGATTGCATCATGGAGGTTCTATACATATCAAAAGATTAATCCACTGATAAATTAAAAGCTGAATGTGCTGTTTAGGAGATAAAATTTAGTTAGAAGTGTGTGACTGTGAGACAAATCTAAAAATGTGTATCTTCCTCTCCTGATCCTGCCATTGATGACTTCTTCCTGAATAACATATGATGACCAACTCTTTTTCCCAGGGTACTCTGCCATGCTGCTTCTGCATTGGATCCAGCTGACTATTGACTAAGCCATAAGCCAAAATCAACTTCTCTTTAAGTTGTAGGTGTTAAGTACTCTGTCCCAGCAAAAAGATAGTGACTAAGACAACACTGGGAAATGGAATAAGACATTATGATGCACTGCCTGTCTGAATCAGTATAAAGGTCTGGAACAAGATTTCTAACTCTTTATTGCCCTATGAAGAATGTAGTGAATGGAGATATTAATATAGAAATATCTAATTTTTAAATTATGTTTAAGGCCAGGGAGATAGCTCAGTGGAATAAGTGCTTGCCTGGCAAGCACTAGGTCCTGAGTTTGATCCTTGGTAACACCAAAAAATAAAAAATAAAATTGGAAAGTGTGAGATCTTTAAATGAGGGCTTGCTGGTTAACTCAGTTGTTTAAAGTGCCCATTTGGGCAAACCCAGTCAGGTGCAGGGGACCATGGTTCAATCCCCAGCTCCACAGTCCGCGTCATATCTGCCCTTAAGGCACCCTAAGCCAGCCAAAGGAAAAAAAAAGAATTCTTCAAAATTATGTTTAATTCCAGTCCCATCTTTTGTATCTGTTTTAAAAATTGATTTTGGGCAGCTATTATACCAAAGCCTGTGTCAACTAAACTTTTGCACAGAAAAAAAGGAGACAACTCTTTCTATTTCTTTTCCTTATAAGCAAATTTATGTTAAAAGAACCATTATGGAAATCAGTGTGGAGAATCCTTAAAAAACTAGGACTGGAAATCCCATACAAACAGGCTCTCCCCCTACTGGGAATTTTCCCAGAGGAGCTGAAAATATCATATCATAGTTATATATGTGTACCTATGTTTATAGCAGCACAATTTGTGATAGCCAAATCTTGGAAATAGTCAAGATGCCTGTCCCCTGAGGAATGGATGAAAAAGATGTATTTTTATACAATGGAGTATTACTCAGCTATAAAGATTTATAAACTTGAAGCCTTCATATTTAAGTGGTTGCCACTTGAAGATATACTCATAAGTGAAATAAACCAGACCCACATGTGTAAATATTGTATAGTCTCCCTAGTATAAGAAATCAAAAGAAGAAATACAAATAGAAAGGTATAACACAATTATAAGGAAAGTGAGAACTTGAGGATTGGACAATGAGGAGAGGGCAAGGAGAAAAGCTGGGAAACATGACAGGGGCAAAGCCATACATTCATATGCACAAGATGGGTAAGGCAAGAATCCTGAGAATCTGTACCACGTTTTTGAAACTAGCAGTTAATTGGTAGGATTCTCACCCTGACTAACTATATATGCTGATAACTGTGAACTAAGCAGCTGCACTGACGTTAGCAATGTGTAATGGTAGGGTCATTCTTGGAATGCCTGCCACTCCAGTCTTCTAAATATGTACTGCTTGTCATGACATACCAATTACTGCCATACTGTCTCTCAAGTAAATGTTTCTTTAAAAATAAAGGGCAACAAATGAAAACAAGAGACAGGAAAGAAAATGTCACAGGACAGTCCTGCTACAACGCTATATCTGGTTAGATTTCTTAATTTCTGTGTAAAATTATGTAATTGTAATTGTTCATATTTTTCAAATTTTTTCTTTATATTCTGCAGGGACTTAAAGTTTAGCATATCAATACTTAATGGAAAATACCTGTTCCATGTTATGCCTAAGATGCTTGATATTCAGACAGATTGTTAGGTTAAACTGAACTGCATATGTGGTAGAGTAAAAATCACCTTCTTTTCTGGAGGGTTAACAACCTAAGCTTGCAGACCAAAAATCAGAGAAAAAGAAAGGCTGCAAAGACAGCCAACATTTTGTCCCTAGCCTTTCAAGTCAGTGAGGACTCAGGACATAGGATAACATATGCTGTACATTATGTAACTCAGTTGTGTCCCAAATTTTCTGATCATGGAGATTATGGGGCCACAGAGGAATGTGATCGATGATGTAGAGTGTGCCTAAGGAGAGTCACATAAAGAGAAAACATTCTCTCTGACTTTCACATAGAGCAAAATGTTCAAGCAATGGCCGTGACTCATCCACATGGCTGACACTCATATAGGATCTACAGGATGCAGTATAGGGTTTCACAATAAATCCTGAGGGGATTTGACTGACCTTATCAGATACAAAAGTTATATTTATTGTTATATAGGTCTTGATTTATCTTGGTCTTAATCATCCAGCAGAAAAGTATGAAAACAAAGTATAAAAATTAGGGGCTGGAGAGATGGCTCAGTGGTCTAAGGCACCTACTTAGAACAAGCTTGGCAAAGCATCAGGGACCGCGGTTCAATCCCCCAGCACCACATGCC
>NW_004524995.1:416269-417665 GCF_000260255.1 Octodon degus
ATTCCAGAATGTTAATCTCATTGGAAGTATTCTTGTGTAACTCTGCTCTTGGTGGGCAATGTAGAGGCAGACATAGCAGTATAACATGGAGTAGAGATGAGTGTACAAACCACAACCAAAAAGCAATTTATAATTGCAATGTGCCAACACTATAATTAAATCTGAATGCTGAGGTTTTAGTTTATAAAACACAGCTCATGCATTAACATTTTTCTTCTAAAAGTAAAACTACATACATGTGATAGGTTCACCACCACTGAGCTAGGCTGTCTTTTACACTGCCATGAAAGATCTCTAAAAGATTTTGAAGAATATTTTGAAGCATGCAATTACTAGCATGCACAATATACAAAAGTCAGGTAACCAGTTATGTGTTTGAGCCAATAACTACTACTTTGAAAAAAAGAATTTTGGTAGACATAAGAGTGTTTTGTTTTGCTTTGTTTCATTTTACTGTATGATAGCAGAAATCAGGTCTTTCAAAAAAAAGGCAGCTTAAAGTTAAAAAATGTTAGTCTTGGAAGAAGCCAAAAAACAGAACTGAGAATTCTACTACTTTTATCACTAGTCACTCATCATAGCTCTAGTTGAATGTTTCTTTCTTTTATTTTATGTGGAGATGAGGATTGAACTCAGGCCCTTGTGCTTGCCTAGTTAAATGTTTCCACAATCACATTTTATCTAATGCAAGCTGTTTGACTGCTTAGCATCTTTTCTTATTTATTTATTTATTTATTTATTTACTTGGTAGTGTCTTGCTAGCCAGCTCAGACTCATAGTGATCCTCATGTTTCAGCTGGGTGTGGTGAGACATGCCCCTAGAATTCGGGACACCTCATGCTGGCCACTGAAACTGGGTGTGGTGGCGCATACCTATAATCCCCAGCCCATGGGCCACCACAGCCAGTTTCAGTGGCCAGCATGGCATGCGCCAAATTCCAGGGCAGGCATGGCATGAAATACTAGGGATCAAAGCCAGGTCCATGCACTTTCCAGACAGGTGCTTAGAATGCTGAGCTATCTTCCCAAAGCTGGATAACTTTTTTATTAAGAAACTTCTTTCAAAATGAACTGAATCACTTCTCCTAGTAACTGCTAAGCAATTTATCCTAATATTTAGATCCAGAAAAATCATCAAATATTGCATCCCTTTTATAAATATCTGACTGTAGCATGGCCCTCATCCAGGTATACAGTAATAATCAGTAGCAAAGATCCCATTTAAAAAGTTTGAAGTTGAGACCCAGTCCTAGCCCAGGTCCGGTGAGTGTGTGGAGGGCTTCCTGCTACCATGCGCCGGCGGGACCAGTCCCAGCCCAGGCGCAGTGTGGGCCGGACCCTCTCCCACCCCCTCGGGCCGCCCCCCACCACTCTGCCGTATCTCCCCACCCCTCCC
>NW_004524995.1:424839-425591 GCF_000260255.1 Octodon degus
AAATAGATCGCATGAAGCAGAGTCAAAGAGATATAGAGGAAATGAAACTCTCAATCACAAGCTTGCAAAACCGTTTAAATGAATGTGAAGAATTTAAAACAATGATTGCTTGTGTTTCTCTAAACTACTTTTCTGGCTAATTTTATTGTACACTTATTATTTGCAAATAAAAAGTTGTTTCATGCATAGCCAAAGGGCTATGTGGCACTCTGGATAAAGTATCAGGCACAATATTTGAAATGTGTTCGGCTAATTGACATGACAGGGAATTACAAGATACGAATTGTCTCTGCTGTATGAATTTAGTAAAGCAGGGTAAAATCACCCCATGCTTTTATTTATTACTCAAATGGAGATCTATTTTGTCTGTCAGCCTCATAAATTTACAGTGCAGATTATTTAATTAAATATATGTGAAAGTTTTTTGGAAAATGAGAACTACTCTACAAACCTAAGGATGACTCTATATTAATATAGTTCTAATATTTCATATAGATATTTCCACCTGTATCAACATTTACCTACTTTGTATCTTACCATTTTTTGACTCACAGAAAGCAGACAAAATTCAGGAACTGAGGTTATTTTTGTTAAACTCCACAGTGAGCTAAAGAAAACTGGAAAGCTATTATTCCTTAGTTAACTTCTAGGCACCACACACAATCATGCGTACTTGACTAATAGTGTTAACTTAACCCTTGTTCTAACCCTGAAAGTAGATGACATTTCTTCAGTCACATTTCTTCTGTCAT
>NW_004524995.1:429723-433475 GCF_000260255.1 Octodon degus
GAGATTTAAAACCTCTTTGAGGGCCAGCCTGATAGCTGAGCAGACTAAACCACCTGCTTAGGCAGAGTGCAGAGGCTGGGGTTCAATCCCCAGCATTCCGTGGTGTCTCCTCTCCTGGGATGAACTGAGATGGTGATTGAGACTGGGCTTGGTGGCAAGCACCTGCAATCCCAGCACTTGTAAGGTGGAAAACAGGAGGATCACTAAGAGTCCGATTTGTGTATTGAGACCCTGTAGACCCTGTCCTAAATACAAGAAAAAAAAAGAAACTCTTTGATTTCTCTAAAAACATAAATGGCCCTATTTTAATAGTGTTCTGTTGAGCTAGTGTCTGTATTGATATTTTTTATCTTTCCTTTTCTGTATAACTTAAATTTTTTATTGGTTTTATTATCCTCCAGAAATGTTGAGATTTTTTTCAAGGTTTAAGTGTTTACAATGCTAGCCTTTTCACCTGGATTTGATTATCTAATTGACAGCAGCCAAGAGCTTTATACATTGGAATGTATTTACTTATAGGTACATAAGTAATTCATTTATAAAATTGAATTATCTAACTAGGAATATTTTTGTGTGTTTTGATTGTGTAGCAATCCTTCTGAAACTGAATTACAATTGATAAAATCCAGATGGAAAGTGGAAACAGACCATTTCATGACACTTTAAATGTGTTTAACATTGTTAACCCCTACACTTCAAGTTTTTGCAAAATAGTGCTTTTAACATAGAGTTTGGACTTTAGGAAAACAATGCACAACCTAAAAGTACAATATTTTCATACTCTTGTTTACTTTTATTTTTGCATTTTCATTACAATTGTCTTTAATTAGTGTGTATCATTAGTGCTATAGTTCTTATTTGGGCAGAGTCCGATTCAGTATATTCAAGTATCTCGAATATACACATTTTGCATGTTATTGATTCAAGGGCAACATATAAATATATTACCTAATGCAATATTTTTTTCATTTTCATGAGTAGTACTATTTCAGATGCTAGGTAATATCATTAAAATGTTGAGAAATTATTACAACCTTTATCAAAACATTCTGTAATGTGTGCTTTGGTTATCAGCACTGTCATTCTTTTGGCCAAGGAAACTGATTCTTGAATAGCTAGCACTTTTCCCATAGTCACAGTAGTATGAAGCAGTAGAAGTAGGATTTGAACCTACAGCATAATTGGCTTCTATCTCTATACTCTACCACATTCTCACACTGTTTTTGTTAACTATGAAATTAATTAATCATATGATAAATTCTAAGAAAGGAAACAATTACTTTTTATTGTTAATAATGGTACCACAAGTCCCCCTTACTCTGCCAATTTTAAAACAAGTCTTCTTACATATCTTTTTCCCCTAACTGGTCATGTGAAATATTTTGCTAAGATCCATACATTATACTTCTACACTAGCTAACTCTAATGTGTCTGTCACCATTCTAGTTAAAAATACATCTTTTCCACTTGTATACACTAGTACTGCTTCTTTCTATATCTACTTGTCCCCTGTAATACCAATGCTTGGGAAGTTGAAAATAGGAGGATTACTAGGAGTCTGATCTGTGCAGTAAGACCCTGTAGACCTTGTACTAAATACATAAAGTTTTTTAAAAAGTAGGTTACTTAAGATCAAAATACCTGGCTCTTAATCTTTGTTTTTTACATAGCATATGTTCAATATTTACTGGAATGAATGGAGATGGCCTTTAATAGCTTTTTTTTTTTTTTTTTGCGGAACCAGGGATTGAACTCAGGCCCTTGTGCTTGCCAGGGAAGTGCTTATTCCACTGAGCTATCTCCCCAGCCCCGGCCTTTAATAGCTTTATGGGATTATTTTCTATGCATCAAAGAGATTATTATATTGGATTATATATACTTGGAATAAAGCTCAAATTATAAATATTTATAAACAAACATTGATGGATTAGGGAAGAAAATGATACAGCAGTACAGTATAAAACAAGTAATAGATAATAATTTTGTTCCTGTTATACTTCTGAAAAACACTAACTATACATGAACCCTGTTAAAATAGTGTAAATCCATGCATGAATCCAGGAATAATTTTAAGATGCCATCAACCTGTTTTTCTTTTGTATTTTATCATACATATAAAAGTATGGCAGAACTATGTTCTAATTCAAAAAGCTTATACCTGATGTGTGATCAGAAGATTACACTTCAAGAAGCACCTCCAGAGGTCCCGCCAATCTGTTTCTTGTTTCAGCAGTATTTGAATGGAACAGACCAGGGCACTCCCACTTTCATCTTCCTTCCAGCTTCCAGATACAAATTTTGGGACCAACTTCTTGCCTATCTCCTCCTTCCAGGACCAGATAACACTGTTCTTTTGTGAATAGTTCCTTATTGCAGACCAGCTATGCATGACCTCTCAGATTCGTCAGAATTATTCCACCAAGGTGAAGGCTGCTGTCAACTGCTTGGTGAGCCTGCACCTGTGGGCCTCCATATACTTACCTCTCTCTGGACTACTACTTTGACTGTGACAATGTGCCTCTGTTGGGGTTGGGCCATTTTTTGAGCGAGCTGGCTAAGGAGAAAGATGAGGGTGCCAAGCATTTCTCGACTATGCAAAACTGGCATGAGGGTCATGTTCTTTTCCAAGTCGTTCAGAAACCATCTGAAGATGAATGGGGTGAAACCTTGGATGCCACGGAAGCTGTCCTAGTCCTGATGAAGAACCTGAACAAAGCTCTTTTGGACCTTCATGCCTTGGGTTCTTCCAAGACCAACTCCCATTCTGTGACCATCTCACCAATCTCCTCAGGTTGGCAATCCCCCAGGCTGGGTTGGGTGAATACCTCTTTGAAAGGTTCAATTTTAAGCATGACTAGGAGGTCACAGAGCCGTATGGTCTCTGAGAGGCTGTTGCATCACCAGGCATCAGGGATTTGGCCTCTCCCTCCAGCCACTAGGCAGCTTTCTAACCTTTCTGGAGCTCCCTCCTATATCTTGGAACTAAAGAAAATAAATGTTTTTGTAGAAAAAAAGAAGAAAGAAGAAAGAAGAAGAAGAAAGAAGAAGAAGAAGAAGAAGAAGAAGAAGAAGAAGAAGAAGAAGAAGAAGAAGAAAAAGAAGACGAAAGAAGAAGAAAAAGAAGGCGAAGAAAAAGAAGATGAAAGAAGAGAGAAAAAGAAGGAGGAAGAAGGAGAATGAGAAAATTACACTTCAGCACATCGATCTGAGCACATATGCTCTAAAGATATGCAATCAAATCTGATAAAATATGAGACGCTAACGGAAGAGTCCAAGCAAAGAGGTAAGAATGTGCTGATATGATATCCTATAGACATGTGATTTAGAGTTAGTTTAACCTGAGCAAGTTGTTTGAGTCAGATGTAGATTAAAATCAGTTGTCTTATTTTAATCTCTTATGAATCAAATTGTATGCACCAGTGCTTATCAAATACATGAAATTAAAGCATGGAAATTTCATCTCACTCCAGAAGGAATGACTATCAGCAGAAATTCAGCTAAAAATAAATGGTGGTGTGGATGCAGGGTAAAAAATGTCTACATTTTTGGTGAGAATATTCACTAGTAAAATCACAATGAAAAGTAATGTGGTTTCTCAAAACAATAAAAATGCAAACACAAATTTTATTCAAAGCACCTATTTATAAGAAATTCATAGGGGCTGGAGAGATGGCTCAGTGGTCTGGAGCACCTACTTAGAACAAGCTTGGCAAAGCATCAGGGACCGCGGTTCAATCCCCCAGCACCACATG
>NW_004524995.1:433782-437149 GCF_000260255.1 Octodon degus
TAATTTTAATTTTTTTCTTTTAATTTTTTCTTTTTTAAATTTTTCTTCCATAATTTTATTGAGAACCAAATAGCAATGAGACAGTTTCAAAACAAATTGGTAGGACAGTTTCAATAATTGACACATTGCATACATTCTTTTAGTGGCTAATTGCTGTACAAGATGCGGACATGATATCCTATTTAAAAACACTACTAGAACAAATCCTCTATTCATTAAGAGAATGTAACTATATCTATCCTAACCATTTTGAATACACAGATACAAAATGGACATTCATTTGTATCCTCTTTTTTGTTTAGTTGCATCATTTGAATATTATAGGCGTGTTAACTCAGCAAAATATTCTAAAAGAGTCCAGTAGTCCATAAGAGTATTGGGTCTTCTGCTTCACTGGCAATGTCACAAATTCTTCAATTTTTTAAGAAATGGTTGATCTGAGTCCCCTACAGCTTAATATAACACAATGGATTTACTTCTTGTACTTCGTTTTTATACTTTTCTGCTGGATGGTTAAGACCAAGGCAAAGCAAGACCTATGCAAGAAGAACTGTAGCTTTTGGATCTTATAAGGTCAGTGAAATCCATTCAAGATTTATCCTGAGATCCTGTACCTCAGATTGTAGAATGTTTGTGAGTGTCAACCATGTGGATGAGTCATGGCCGTTGCATTGCCAATGTGCTCTCTGTGAAAGCCTGAGAGAATTTTTCTCTTCAGGTGACTCTCCTGAGGCACACGCTACATCATTGATCACTTTCTTCTTTGGCCCCATAATCTCCTTTATCAGAAAATGTGGGACACTACCAAGTTACATGACGTTACAATACAAGTTCTCATATATCCTGACCCTTAATTGACATTGGAAGTCTAGGGCCAAAACATTAGCTTTCCTTGCGGCCCTCCTTTTTCTCTATTTTTGGTGTGCAAACTTAGGTTGTTAACTCTCCAGAATAGAAGTTTATTGTTATTAACATACAATGTACAGTGTTAAGCTTACCCTCACTATCTGTCTGAATATCAAACATTAGGCATGATATGGAACAGTTACTTTTCTTCAAGTACTGATATGTTGAACTGTAAAAACCCACAGAATATGATGAAAAAACATTTAAAAATTAGAACATATTTTAAAAATGGGCTTAAAGAATTATATAGGGGCCAGGGAGATGACTCAGTGGAATAAGTGCTTCCCTGGCAAGCGCAAGGGCCTGAGTTCAAGCCCCGGTTCTGCCAAAAAAAGAATTATATAATTTTTATGTTTATACATAATCCAGAAATCTAACCATATACAACCTTGAAGCAGGACAGTCCCACAACATTGCTTTTCCTGTCTCCTGCCTTCACTCACCACTCCCTTCCTTTTGAACAATCATCTACCCAAGAGACAGCACAGCAGCAACTGCCGTGTCATGACAAGCAGCCTGTATTCAGAAGATCAGAAGGACAGGCACTCCAAGCATGAACATACTATTACAATTTGCTATCTTCAGTGCAGTTGCTTAGTTCACAGGTGTCAGTAATTATATTTAGTCAGGGTGAGAATCTTTCCAATTAACTCCTAGATTAAAGAATCTTCTGAATATTCTCAGGATCATTGCCTTGCCCATCTTCTACATATAACTGTATGGCTTGTCCTGCCATGTTTCCTAGCTCTTCTCCTTTCCCTCTCTAAATTAGTTAGTCCTTGAGTTCTTGCCTTCCCTTTACTTGTATTATACATTTCTATTTTTATTTCATTTTTTTGTTTGTTTGCCATTAATTTATTGAGAAACAAATGGCAATGAGACAGTTTCAAACCAAATTGGTAGGAAAGTTTCAATAATTAACACATTGCATACATTCTTCCTAGTGGTTAATTGCTGTACAAGATGCAGACATAGTATCCTATCTACAAACACTATTAGAACAAATCCCTCTATTCATTAAGAGAATGTAACTATATAACTACTCTAACCATTTTGAATACACCGATACAAAATGGACATTCTTCTGTATCCCCTTTTTATGTTTAGTTCTGTTATTTGAACATTATAGGTTTGTTAACTCAGAAAAATATTCTAAAAGAGTCCAGTAGTTCATAATAGTATTGGGTCTTCTGCTTCACTGGCAATGTCAGAAATTGTTGATCTGAGTCCCCTACAGCTCAATATAACACCATGGCTTTACTTCTTGTACTTTGTTTTTATATTTTTCTGCTGGATGGTTAAGCCCAAGGTAAAGCAAGACCTATACAACAAGAGTTCTAGCTTTTGGGTCTGATAAGGTCAGTGAAATCCCCTCAGGATTTATCCTGAGATTCTGTACTTCAGATTCTACATCCATTGTCAGTGTTAGCCATGTGGATGAGTAACAGATGTTGCTTTGCCAATGTGATATCTGTGAAAGCCTGATAGAATATTTTCTGTCCATGTGACTCTCCTTAAACACACTCTAAATCATCAATCACTTTCCTCTTGGCCCCTTAATCTCCTTGATCAGAAAATTTGGGATACTACTGAGTTACGTGACATTACAGCACAAGTTCTCATATGTCCTCAGTATTAATTGACCTTGGAAGGCTAGGGACAAAATGTTGGCTTGCCTTCCTGCCTTGATTTTTTTCTAATTTTGGTCTGCAAACTTAGGTTAACAGTTCAGAAGAGAAATTTATTGTTATTAGCATACAACCTAGGCTGTTAAGCTTAACCTCAATATCTGTCTGAATATCAAACATCTTAGGCATAACATGGAACAGGTATGTTACATGAAGTATTGATATTTTGAACTATAAATCCCTACAGAATATGGTGAAAAACATTTAAATATTAGAATATATTTTAAAAATAAGCATAAAGAATTATGTAATTCTTGTTTACACTTAAGTCCAAAAATCTAACCTTATACAACACTTGAAGCAGGACAGTCCCACAACACTCCTTTTCCTGTCTCTTGTCTTCATTCATCACACCATTCTTTTTGACCAATCATCTACCCTAGACACAGCACAGCAGCAACTGACATGTCATGATAAGCAGCGCGTATTCAGAAGATCAGAAGGGCAGGCACTCCAAGCATGAATCTACTATTACAGATTACCTTCTTCAGTGCAGTTGCTTAGTTCACAGGTATCAGTATATATAGTTAGATAGGTTGAGAATCTTTCCAGTGAACTGCAAGATTCAACAATCTTCTGGAGATTCTCAGGATCATTGCCTTGCCCATCTTCTACATATAACTGTATGGCTTGTCACTGTCATGTTTCCTAGCTCCTCTTTCCCTCTTTTAATTAGTTTTTCCTCGAGTTCCTGCTTTCCTTTTAATTGTATTGTACCTGTCTATTTGTATTTCTTCTTTTGAGTTCTTAACTAGGGAAACTATATGATATTT
>NW_004524995.1:437254-440764 GCF_000260255.1 Octodon degus
TCCATTGTGTAAAAATACCACATCTTTCTCAACCATTCCTCAGGTGATGGGCATCTTGGTTATTTCCAAGGTATGACTATCAAATATTATGCTGCTATAAACATAGGCACACATATATCCCTTTGATATGATGTTTTCAGATCCTCCGGGAAAGTTCCCTGTAGAGAAATAGCTGGTATAAATGGGATTTCCAGTCCAACTTTTTAAAGGAGTCTCCTCACTGATTTCCGTAATGCTTGCACCAGTCTACATTCCCAGCAGCAGTTGAAAAGTTTTCCTTTTGGACAAGGAAGCAGTCACATGTCTCAGGACAGTGGCTCCTGTCTGGCAAGTGTGTCTAACTACACACCTAACTCTTGGCTGGGACTTGATTGCACTGAATTTTTTATCCAGGGAGCTTAAAGCCCAACTCTGACCTTGCACGTAGGGTATGACCTCATGTGCTTCAGAGAGGGTGGAACTAGCTATTCCCTTTGAAATACCTGGAGTTTGTGCCATTCATCAAAGCTTAAACATGTATTTAATTTTCCCCTAATTGCGCTCATCTATTTCTTCAGCTGCTTTTCCTCCAGTAAGTAATGAGCTAGAAGGATGGTTGTCCCATATGCCAGGTGATCACAAGCCTGTGGCTATCTCTGCCACACTGCCATTAACTCATTTATCCAATGAGTGCTTACTGAGTCTTCCACCAGGTAGAACACAGAAGCTAAGAAAATCATGGTGGTGCTACAGCTAACTCACAGAAGGCCTTCTTTAGAAGCTCAAGATAAACACAATGATACTAGGTATAGGAATGATGCAGTCAGGGTGGCTCAGAGTTGTAACCTAGAACACACCCCATTCCTTTTGATGTTGTCACATCTTTGATTTGTTTGTTTGTGTGTTTGGCTGGCTCAGGATGTCTCAAGGGCATGTCTGGTAAGGCATGAGGATCTGGGGATTGAACCACAGTATCCTGAGACTGACTGCTTTGCTTGTTGTTAAGCAGGCACTTAAACAACTAAGCTAATGGGCAGGCCCCCAATGCTGTCACGTCTTTGCAAAAAAGGATTTTATTAAAAACCAAGTACAAGTAGGCATGAGGAAGGGGTACAAGGAAACATTCTGCTTAGCTTTGCTGTGAAAACTAAATTTCTATACTTTGTTCACTTTTTCTACTAACCTCAAACTGGTCTAAGACAGCAACATTACTTTAAAAATCAAAAGAAAACACAAGCATTACATGAAAGCTGCTGTGAGCAGGAAGCGAGGAAGGGGCTCATTTTCATGGCAAAGTCGAGCTGTCACGCGGTGCCCAGCAGGTGTGTATTCCACTGTCAGTGAAACGCAAATAAAGTCAAGCACTATTTCATTGGACCTACTTATGTTCTCAAGCAGCTAGAGAGTAGCTGGGTCATCAATACTTGCTCAGCTCTTTGCACACAAACACATAATAAATGGAATTGCTAGGTGTTTCTTTTGGCTGAAAGAAAAGGAACTGTCACACTGTACCACCAGCAAAGAGCATTTGAGAGAGACTGCAAAACTGTGCAAAGCCCTCAGAGTTAAGTCTGTGTGATGCTCCCCTTGGATCTTTCTGTCCTCACTGAAGCTCGCACTGGAAGTATCTACTGATGCTACCTCCAAAGCAAAAACTGCCAGTATCATTCACTCTGAACGCCATCCTTTCTAAAATACTTTGTCTTTGGTTCATGCCACACAACTCAGAACTTAATTTTATACCTATAATTGTTTTTGTGATTTCATATTTTCTGTCGTATGTACATTAAATAGCACTTGACAGCAATCTTCTGCTCTTATGAATATGCATGTGTATCATAAAGCATTTGTTCTAAACATAAGAAAATTACAAAGACACACATTGCTCCATTAAAAAAAAAGAAAAGGGCTCCTTTTTCCCCACAGAATCTCCAACATTTGTTATTGGGTGATTTCTTTATGATCGTCATTTTTTTCTGGGGTAAGATGCTATCTGATTGTTGTTTTAATTTGCATTTCACGGATGGCAAGTGATGTGGAGAATTTTTTAATATATTTATTCGCTTCCTTTATTTCATCCTCTGAGAAGTGTGTGCTCATCTCAGATGCCCATTCCTGGACCGGGTCTTTAAATTTTGGGTCCCTAGTGTTTTTAGTTTTTCATAAATTCTACAGAGCAGACCTTTGTCTGAGTACTTATTTGTTATGATATACTCCAAATTTAGGGTTGTCTTTTCACTTTGTTGGTAATTACTTTGAATAATCAAACTAAAGAAGACAAAGATCTTTTCAAGAAAAATTACAATACATTTAATCAAGAGTACAAAAATTTCTCAGTAAGAGCAGGTCCCAGTTGTTAATTCTTTCAACTGTTTCTCGTGCAATTTGATTTCTGTTCATGAAGTCTTTGCTTAACCCTATGTCTTGAAGAGTTCCTCCTGCTTTCTCTTCCAGGAGATATAATGTCTCTGCTTTAATGTTTAGATCTTTAATCCATTTTGACTTTAGTTTAGTGCATGGTGATAGACCTGGGTCATTTTAGTTTTCAACATGCAGACAGCCAGTTTTTCTAGCACCATTTATTAAAGAGGCTATCCTTCCAGTGAGTATAATTGGACACTTTTTCAAAGATAAGGTGACTGAGTGTGTTCATAGGGGCTTTAGCGTCCTCTAATCAATCCCATTGATCCTCAGGTCTATTTTGATGCCAGTACTATTCTGATTTTATCACAGTAGCCTTGTAGTATAATGTCAAGTCAGGAATTGTAATGCCTCCTGCCTTGTCTTTATTGCCCAGGATTGTGTTTGCTATTCTAGGTTATTCTGCTTACAGATAAATTTTAGCAATGATTTCTCTATGTCTGTGAGGTATGCTGATGGTAGTCTGATAGGGATTGCATTAAATCTGTACAGCAGTTTTGGGAGTATGGCCATCTTCACAATGTTGGTTCTTCCTGTCCAGGATCATGGAATATCGTTCCATTTTCTGAAATCCTCTATGATCTCCTTTTGAAGAGAACTGTAATTTTCCTTGAAAAGATCTTTGACATCTTTAGATAGATGAAATCCAAGGTATTTCAATTTCCTTGGTGCTCTTGTTTTTTTTCTCTTTTTTATTAATTTTATTGAGAAACAAATAGCAAAGAGACAGATTCAGAACAGGTTAGTAGGATAGTTACAATAATTAATACATTGCATATTGTCATCTTCATAGTAGTTATTCACAGTACAAGATGCAGACATGATATCTGTCCAAACACTATAAATACAAATCTTTTTTCTCACTGAAATTAAGAGAAAGTAGCTGTATATCTTTCTTATTTTGTTTTGTTTTGTTTTTTTCAAAGTTTTATTGATAAACAGATAGCAATGAGACAGTTTCAAATCAAATTGGAAGTACAGTTTCAACAAATAATACACTGCATATATTCTTATCAGTGGTTAATTGCTGTACAAGATGCGGACTTGAGATCCTATTTACAAACACCATTAGAACAAATCATTCTATTCATTAAGAGAATGCAACTATAT
>NW_004524995.1:441704-446700 GCF_000260255.1 Octodon degus
ATATTTTTTAAGCTAAAGTAAAATAATAACCAACTGAGATGTGAATCTAAAAAATGTAATGTTAAATAATGGTGAAAATATATTTCTACTAATAAAAACAGGGAGATAACAGGTGATTTTCCTGTGCAATGTCTAAATACAAATAAAATAATAAAAAAGCTACTTTAGGGCACTGTTACGGTTTGTGTCTAGATGCCCCCTTACTCCCACAAAGCCTCATGTTGTCATGGGGTTTCTAGAGTTTTTGCCTGATGCATGGTCCAATACTGGGATTATGTGTGTGTGTGCCACACCTGAGGTGTGGTAGCCTACATACAATATGAGGGGGAAAAAGAGGCCTGCTCTCAAGCTCCTCTCTTGCACTTTTGCTGATTTGCTGTTTTTTGCCACCATGAACTGCTGCCCTCTGCCATGTGCCACTCTACTTTGGAGCCAGCCAAGAATGACTGAAACCACCAAATGAGCTAAATAAACCTTTCCATACTTAGTCATAGACATCAGGTATTTTCTCTCAGCAACAAGAAAAAAGTAACCAAGATCATCACTAACAATTGATCAAGGTCAGACAACTTGCTGAAAAATGTTTACTCTTTAAAGTGGTTCAGCTTTCGGTAAAAACTGTAGGAGGATGGTCTACTATTCCTTGTGATGCAATCATACACTTGTCACTTGTGTTAATCCACTGATTTTCACTACTATAACAAAATATCTGAGGTGTGGTAACTTTAGTCAATGGACTCATGGTTTTAAAAGTACAAGAGCAAGGAGTCTTATCTCTTGACCTTGCTGGTAGAGTCCTGAGGCAGCACGTGATATCACATGACAAGAGAAAGAGACCTAAAGTATTAATCTTCTGGAATCTCTCCTTGTAGTTAACAGTAATTCATACACAGGGCTCCACTCTGATGATCTTATCTACTTAGCCATAAAACCCCACTTCTAAACATGATCTAGTATTGTCCCTCCTCCTAAAATACTTCACAACAGGGATAAAACTTCAAAATATGAACCCTTGGAGTACACACTAAAACCAAATATAAACCATAGCCCTTGGTCAATAAAAATTATAGCTTTACACATTCAAGGTTGCTTGTGATCACAGTAACAGATCTCACTCTGTACAAGGAACAAGGCAAACTTGTAACTTTTTTAGATGACACCAAGACTTCATTCAAAAAGGAAAACCTATATATACCTGCACCAGCCTAAAGTTACAGATGTGGCTTAAGGCATCAGAAATTAAACTGGTAAATCCTTGACATTTAAAAACAGTATGAGAGCAAAGATATGCTTATACATACATTTATCTGATCAATTGCTAAACTACAAAATGAAAATGATGAGACACCAAGAGAAGAATGATCAAACATGAGCATTCTTCAGGAGTCCAAGCATTTCTTACTGACTGATACGCAAGTGAATCATTGAAATATACTCATGCTGTCTTAGAATTCTTAAATTCTCTGCAAAAAATTAATTCTGGAGGGACAGAAAGTAATCTTTAAGTGTAAATTTCCTTCAACAGGTGAGAGATTAGACAGAACAGAAAGATCATACAATGTATACTTGAAAAACAAATGTTTAAAGTAAATCAGTCATTTTCCTGGACTCTATAGTTTGTAATTGTGCCCTTTCAATATATTTAAATACTATACAAACAATTATCTAACACAAAGAATAATAATTTGTAGTTCACAGAAGAAACATTAAAAAACACAAGTAAGACACAACTAAGTAGTTCGTTTATTTTACCCATGGCTCTCCTGATATAAATTGTATGGAGACTGATTCTGAAAAACATTTAGAAGAATCACTGATTGAAATCAGAACATCATGCCTTCCAATCCATCCTCCATGAATTTCTTATAAAGTGCCATAAATTTGGCCACAAATGCTTCCAAGTGATAAATGGCCTTGGTCCCCAGCTGTAGACGATGTTCATAATAAGCTGCCATCTGGGTTACTTCCCCTTTCAGCTGTCCATCACAATTATGTAGAAGTTCTGAGAGCAGGCCCTTCATTATTATCTCAGGAGGAATGAGTTAGTAGCTCATACAGCCTTCCACGAACTTCAAGGAGTCTCTGAGGCGTCTGCTGACTGACAATGGCATGTGCTGTCTCCCTCAGGTAGACCTCCCAGTCTGTCTCGGGAATTTCTTGGTCTGCAGTGAAAGGACACTGCTGCACTCAGGGGGCTTCACACATAAGGAGAGCTTTTCTAAGATTCCTGCAGGACTTCTCTGCAATTCTCTGAGCCAGCTGTGGCGGAAGACTCAGACCTTCCTTTTTGTAAACAGCACATAACACATGACAAATATCTTCAGTGCTGGGAGCAGGCACACGAATTGCCAGGCACCTACTCCGAATAGGGCATATCACTTTAGATGTAGAATTGCAGCATAGGATCAATCTGCACGTGCACATATATTTTTCCATAGTTCTGCGCAAAGCATGCTGAGCATCTTTCGTGAGTTTGTCCACTTCTGTCAATAACACCACTTTAAAATCTCTTTGTGAGTTTGTTTCAAGCTGCTGTGACTGCGCCACTGTCTTCAACATCTCCTGAATTACTACTCGGTCACTGTTTCCAGCGTCACTGGGATTGACTTCAAGATGGTAATTACTTGCAATAGTGCTGATTTCAATTTTTTTTGGATGGAGTTGTGATGGTCTGATGTTCAATCCTCAGTTTTTCAACACCAACACCATAAAGTTCACGTAGAATACACATAATTCTTGTCTTCTTTCCAGCACCTGATGGCCCATATACTAACAGGTGAGGGAAGTCACCACACTGCACCAGGTTGCGGAGCTGCGCTGCCTGCTCCTTGTGATAGTCCAGCCGTCCCAAGGTGCAGGGCCGGTATTTATCCACCCAGAGACTCATGGCAGCGCAAGCCCCCTAGGTCCAGCGTTTGAAAGTTCAGCGCGCGCGCCCTTGGCGGGGAAGCCGAGACAAGTTTTCCCCCTAACTCCCATATATTCTTCCTTTTTTATTTTATTTTTTATTTCTTTTTTCCATAATTTCATTGACAGACAAATAGCAATGAGACAGTTTCAAATCAAATTGGTAGGACAGTTTCAATAATTAACACATTGCATACTGTCTTCCTAGTAGCTATTTGCTGTACAAGATGCAGACATGATATCCTATTTACAAACACTATTAGAACAAATCCCTCTCTTCATTAAGATAATGTAACTATATATCTATCTTAATCATTTTGAATACACGGATACAAAATGGACATTTATTTATATATCCCTTTTTTTGTTTAGTTCCATCATTTGAATATTATAGGTGTGTTAACTCAGCAAAATATTCTAAGAGAGTCCAGTAATCCATAATAGTATTGGGTCTTCTGCTTGACTGACAGTGTCAGAAATTGATGACCTGAGTCCCCTACAGCTCAACATAACACCATAGCTTTACTTCTTGTACTTCGTTTTTATACTTTTCTGCTGGATGGTTAAATCCAAGGTAAAGCAAGACCTATGCAACAAGAGTTGTAGCTTTTGATAAGGTCAGTGAAATCCCCTCAGGATTTATCCTGAGATCCTGTACCTCAGATTGTAGATCCTTTGTCAGCCATGTGGATGAGTCACAGCCATTGCTTGGCCAATGTGCTCTCTGTGAAAGCCTGAGAGAATGTTTACTCTCCATGTGACTCTCCTTAGGCACACTCTACATCATCGATCACTGTCCTCTTTGGCTCCATAATCTCCTTGATCAGAAAATTTGGGACACTACCGAGTTAACATGACGTTACAGTACAAGTTCTCATATGTCCTGAGTCTCAATTGACCTTGGAAGTCTAGGGCCAAAATGTTGGAATTTTGTTGTGTGTAGTTTTGAGCTTGCCTATGTGAACCACAAACTGTGCTTTTAGCAGTGTGTGAAGACTGATCTCAGATTCCCTGGGCTTTTATACTAGTGGTGTTTAAAACATTTTCCAATACTTAACTTTAGTCAGTGGAAAGATGCAGTGGTTTCCCCTGATCATGTAACATGGACTTCCTTTGCAGAGTGGCCTGAGAATACTCAAGAATGAATAACTAGACCCAAGGAATACAAGAAGTAAGAAATGGAGAATAAAAGATTAAAAAAATAAAAAAATAAATTTAGACAATGTTTAAAAAAACTGGAGAATAATTGCAAACAAAATTTACTTACATAGCTCCAATTTTTTTTGTATAAGTAACCACATTTTTGTATCAAACCCATGTTCTTTCTCCTTATATATGCTCCACCCTCTCTGGAGTTGAGTTAGAACGATTTATCTGAATGGTATATCTGGCAAGCATAACTCAACTTGTTTGCCACAAATTCAGCCCTCTTTCTAAAGATCTATTTATTTATTTACTTATTATATGCTTAGTACAGGGTCTGTAGGTTCTACAGCTTCTCACTACACAGATTGGACTCATAGTGATTCTCCTGTTTTCAGCCTCCCAAGCGCTGGGATTACAGGCACCTGCCACAATGCCCAGTGTCAACTGCCATCTCAGGGCACTCTGGGGGTGGGGCCAACATGGCATATTGGGGACCGAACCCCAGCCCCTGCATCTGCCTAAGCAGTAGTTTTAATACATTGAGCTATCTGGCCCATCCTCAGCCCTCTTTTTAAGAAGCCCACTTTCTCCCAGCAGTGGTTTGGTTTTTTCTGGAGTCATCTTCCCCCATATTTCAGGGGGACCTGCCCTTGTCTAGTCCTGTAGTAATCTGGAAGCAGTGGCTGGTTAATTATAGGATTCTGTCAGTGTACCCAGTTGTCTTATTTCTCAATTTATTCAAATATTTGGTAGAAACAAAAGATATTTGTTAGGTTTCCTTTAAGGAGACAAAAACAATGAGAGCAGAAAGAGACTGCATTGCTTATTTAGAAATGCATTTCTTAAATTTTGCTCAGCATTAGTGTTTTAGCTGAAAAAAATTTAAATTAAATGAAGTTGTACATGGTTTTGATTTTGTTCATTACTATTTTATTTCTCAAAG
>NW_004524995.1:466534-475376 GCF_000260255.1 Octodon degus
AAGTAGGTGCTTTAGACCACTGAGCCATCTCTCCAGCCCTGTTTCTTTATTTCAGAAGCTGTTGATTCATTGCTTTCAGCTGTGTGATTTCCAATTTGTTCTGTGTTAATGCCCTCTGCACTTGTTATGGGTGGGCTTGGGTTCTGAGGTTGCATTTTGTTCCTTCTCTTCATTTTGTGTATCACTGTCTTCTATCCTTTGTTGTAGATCTTTGCTGTAGTTATAACCTTCGCACGTACTGTAGTTCAGGTGCAGCTCTACAAAATTTGGACTTTTCCTGCTGTGTCTGGCTTAGGTCTGGCTGCCGTGCTCAGCTCCTTCCCACCTCTGCACTTGAGGGTGAATATGTTGCGCCCTGTTGCAAGATGTTCTGCTCCTGGACTAGCTGGGTGGAACTATCCTCTTCACTCTTAGCAGGGATTGCAGCTGCAGGGTTACACCTCAGGCATGTATGCCAGGCCTGAGCTGTGCCTGGAGGGGGCAAGGTGAATTAGGGCGAAGAGGACCCACACACTGACTGTACCTGGGATAAGACTGGGTCCGGGGGTTCCCGAACACCGCAAAATTTCTACTCGGCAGTCAGCATGGGGAGGTACTTCAGAGTGGTGGGGGGTGGCCCAAGTTGGTGGGAGAGGGTCCCGCCCACACTTCCCCTGGCTGGGACATGTCCCACTGGCATAAGGCAGCAGGAAGTTCTTCAAATAGTCACTGGACCTGGGCTAGGACTGGGTCTGGGGGTTTCCAGAAGTTGGCAGAAATTCCTACTCTGCTGGCGGGGTGGGGGAGGCACTGCGGAGTGGTGGTGGGGAGCCCGAGGGAGTGGCATAGGGTCCGGCCCACGAGGCGCCTGTGCTGGGACTGGTCCCGCCGTCGCAGGGTAGCAGGAAGCTCTCTAGCCACTCACCGGACCTGGGCTAGAACTGTGTCTGGGAGTTCCCAGAAGTCGGCAGAAATCTCTTTCATATCTTTTCAATAGCTGCATCATCATCTAGAAAATCTGAAACTCTGTCTTCACTTTCATGTAAATGGTTTTGCAAGCTGGTAATTGTGATTTTAATTTCCTCTATATCTCTTTGACTCCGCTTCATGTGATCTGTTTCTTTCCTGTACTGCTCATTCAAGGAATCTGTTATTTTTCTAATCTCCCCTATTTTTTTTAATCAATGTCTTCTTTAGAAGCAGTTCTACATTCTTTTACTGCAGTGTTTTTGTCACGTTGTTTTTCCTTCTATGTTTCTATAGTTGATTATTTACTTCTGATGCTATGAATTCTGAGAATTCTTTTTTATTTTAGAAAAGAATTACACCCTAAGTTCTTCTATAACTTTCTGCTGTTTCTTATTTACTATCGATGCTATTAATTTGTGCATTTGAGCTGAGCTAGTAGAAAGGAATTCCGCTCTGAGTTCCTCTATGACTTTCTGCTGTTGCTTATTTACTATCTATTTTTTCTATTATTTCATCCATTTGAGCTGAGATAGTGTCCTTTGCACTTATTCTGGGGGGGGGATTGGGTTTCCTCCACATGTTTCTGCATGTGATTCTTTACTGCAGATGTTATTAATTCAGGGATTTCTTTTTTTATTTCCAATCTCAGTTCCTCTATACCTTTCTACACCTGTTTATTTCAGAAGCCGTTGATTCATTGCTTTCAGCTGTGTGATTCCCAATTTGTTCTATGTTAGTGTTCTCTGCACTTGTTATGGGTGGGCTTGGGTTCTGAGATTGCATTTTGCTCCTTCTCATTGTCATTTTTGTGATCTTTGTTGTAGATCATTTTTTCAGTTATAGCCTTAGAAACTACTGAAGTTCAGGTGTAGATCTACAAAGTTTGAATTTATCTAGCTGTGCCTGTCTTGTGTCTGGGTGCCGTGCTCACCTCCTCCCTGTTGTTGCCCTTGGGGGTAAACCTGTTGTGCCCCTCTGGCAAGTTGTTCTGCTCTTGGACTAGCTGGGTGTTTCTGTCCCATACACTTGCTGCAGGGATTGCAGCTGAAAGATTTCACCCCAGGCCTGTATGCCAGGCCTGAGATGACTCTGGAGGTGACAAGGTGGAGTAGGGGTGGAGGCATCTCTCACTCACTCACCGGGTCTGGATTAGGACTGGATCTGGGGGTTCCCAGAATGCGACAGAAATTCCTACTCTATGGGATTGTTGGGCATGGTACTATGGAGTGATGGGGGGACATCTCAATAGGGTGAAAGAGGGTGTCACCCACACTGCTCTTGGGTGGGTACCAGTAGGTCCTGCCGGTGCAGGGTAGCCAGAAGCTCTCCCTCACACTCAAGAGGCCTTGGGTAGGCCTGGGTCTGGGGCTTCCCATAACGTGGCCGAAATTCCTACTCGGGGGTGGGGGTGTAGGGGAGGTCCTCGGAGTGGTGGGTGGCATCTTAAGGGGGGTGGAATTGGGTCTCACCCAAGCTGCACCTGGGCTGGGAAGAGTAGGTCCCACCAGCGCAGGGTAGCTGGAAGCTCTCACACACACTCACCTGGCCTGGGCTAGGACTTGGGGTTCCCAGAAAGCAGCAGAAATTCCTATTTGGCGGGCTGGGTAGAGGAGGTGCTGCGGAGTTGTGGGGGGTGTCCTAAGCCGGTGGAATAGGGTCTCACCCATGCTGAGGCTGGGCTGGGACCAGTAGATCTCGCCGGCACAGTGTAGTGGGAAGCTCTCCCACCCACTCACTGGGCCTGTGCTAGGACTGGGTCTTGGAATTTGTTTTTATAGAGGACTTGAAGTGCTCTGCTCCATGCTCTTCTTGCCTTTATGTTTTTTGTAGAGAAGTCAGTTGTTATTCTGATGGCTTTTCCTTTGAATGTGATCTGCTTCTTTTCTCTAGTGGCTTTCAGTGTACATTTTTCAACTGAATTTTTGGGGTCTTGATTATGATATGTCTTGGTGTGTTTTTAATTGGGTTTTGTTACTTGTCATTCTGTATGCTTCAGTTACCTGAATGTCAGATTGTTTCCTCATATTTGAGAAGTTTTCTGCTAATACTTCTGCCCATAATTTTTTAATGTCATTTCTATTGACTCCTTCTTTCTCACTGATACCTATTAGTCTCACATTGCTCATCTTTGCATCATCTTGTAAGTGATGAATTATTCTTTCCTGCATTGTACTTGTTTTTAAGAGATCCTTTCTTTCCTTTTCACTAGCTGCACCAAAGTCTTCAAGATCTGAATCTCTGTCTTCACTTTCACTTAAATGGTTTTGCAAGCTTGTGAGTGAGATGTTAAGTTCTTCTATATCTCTTTGACTCTGCTTCATGTGATCCATGTCTTTCCTGTATTGCTCTTTCAAGGAATCTGTCATTTTTGTAATCTCCGCTATTTTTTTTATCAATGACTTCTGTAGAGGTAGTTATTAATTCTTTTCCTACAGTGTTTTCTTCAGATTGAGTTTCCTCCCTAAGTTTCTGTAGGTGATTCTTTACTTCAGATGCTATGATTTCAGATAATTTTTTTCAGAAAAGAATTTTGGTCTGAGTTCTTCTATGACTTTCTGCTGTTGCTCATTTACTATCGATGCTATTAATTCGTACATTTGAGCTGAGCTAGTAGAACAGAATTCAACTTTGAGTTCCTCTATGACTTTTTGCTGTTGCTTATTTACTATCGACACTATTAATTCATACATTTCAGCTGAGCTATTGTCTTCTGAACTTGTTCTGGGTGGGCATTGTGTTTCCTCCATATGTTTCTGCATTTGATTCTTTACTGCAGATGCTATGAATTCAGGGATTTCTTTTTCGTTTCCAATATAAGTTCCTCTATACATTTCTGCAGTTGTTTCTTTATTTCAGAAGTTGTTGATTCATTTAGTTCAGCTGTGTGATTCTCAATTTGTTCTATGTTAGGTCCTCCTTTTCATAGTGGGCTTGTGGTCTGAGATTGCATTTTGCTCCTTCTCATTGTCATTTTGTGTAGCACTGTCTCCTCCCCTTTGTTTTTGAATTTTGTTGGAGTTATAACCTTAGCACCTAGTGAAATTCAGGTGCAGATCTACAAAGTTTGGATTTCTCTTGCTCTGCCAGGCTATGATCTCACTGCTCTGCTCAGGTCCTTCCTGTTGCTGCCCTCAGGAGTGATCCTCTTTTGCCCTTCTCACAAGATGTTCTGTTCCTGGACTAGCTGGGGGGCTTTTCTCCCTACTTTCTCTTCAGGGATTGCAGCTGAAATTTTTTTACCAAAGTCCTGTATGGCTGACCTGAGCTGAGTCTGGAGGCGACAAGGTGGAGTAAGGGGGAGTGGAAGCTCTCCCACACACTTACCATGCTTGTGCTATGTCTGAATCTTGGGGTCCACAGAACATTGCAGAAATTATCACTGGGGGTGCGGGTTGGGGGAGGTGCTGCAGAGTGGTGGGTGGACTCCCAAGTGGATAGAAGAGGATCTCACACAAGCTGCTCCAGGGCTTGAACTGGCAGGTCCTGCTGGCGCATGGTAGCAGGAAGCTCTCCCACACACTCACCATGCCTGGGCTAGACCTGGATCTCTAGGCAGTAATTCTGATGACTTTTCCTTTGAATGTAATCTGATTCTTTTCTGCAGCAGCTTTTAGTATATTATTCTTGAGCTGCATTTCTGGGATCTTGACTATTATATGTCTCGGTGTGTTTTAATTGGGTTGAGGTTCCAAGGGAGTGGAAGAGGGTCTCATCCTCACTGCACCTGGGATTGAACTGACAGTTCCCACCAGCACAGGGTAGCTGGAAGCTCTTCCACAATAAATATGATGTTAATTGTAGATTTTTCTTATAATGCTCTTCATTAGAAATTATCTGCTTTATTTTTTCAGATCCAGGGATTGAACTCAGACCCTTGTGCTTGCCAGGGAAGCGCTTTTTCCACTGAGCCATCTCTCTGGTCCCTTATCTCCCATTTCTAACATTTTGAGTGTTTTTATTCATGCATGGATGTACCATATGCAATTTGATCATTTAAAACAATTAATAGTAATTCCAATATAATTTATTGAAATTTCAATATAAGTAATATTGTTTCCTCATGTGATCAGTATGAAATTATTAAACAGCTTTTATGTTTTTTGCAAAGTTCAAATTTTTATTTTTTATTTTATGAAAAGTTCTACAGGGTGTTCAGTATCTCACTACTAGATGGGTCTCATAATGATCTATGTGTTTTCAGCCTCCCAAGAGCTGAGAATACAGGCCTGTGCCACCATACCAGTCTCAATTTCTGTCTCAGTGCACCCTGGGGGTAGGGCTGGCACGGCAGGCCCAGGGATTGAACCCCTAGTACCTGTGCCTGCTTGCAGTCACTTTAATCCACTGAGCTATTTGGCTGGGCTCTCTTTTTCTTTCCTCTACATGTATTTTTAAGGAGAATAATAATTAGAAACAATACACAATTCACCAAACAAAATGATAGGAATTCAACAATGGTTATTATATTACATATTATTCTCTTCAAACTAGCTATTCAGATTATCAGATATAAATATGCAAAATATGTTGAAACATTAAAAAAGAAAGCAAAATATAAGCATTATCTGTTCTTTACAAGAGACCAAGAAAAATCTCTAGTAGAGTTATCTAAATATATCTATATCTATATCTGTATATCTGTATCTTCATCTTTATCTATATCTATATCTATATATCCCTTCTTTCTTTTCTTTTTTCCCTTATCCTCATTGTTCCCTCCCTTTGAACATTTTCTTTTTGGGGGAGCATGGGGAAAGAGGAAGTCTTCTCCACTGTTGGTGGGAGTGTAGACTGCTACAACCTCAGTGAAATCAGTGTGGAGATTCCTCAAAAAATGTGTATTAGAGCTCCAATTTAATCTGACTACTCTCCTTCTATACATTTTTCTAGAAAAACTGTAGATGTCATATCACAGTGAAATATGTTCACCCATGTTTATAGCAACAGCACAATTTGTCATTGCTAAATCTGGGAAACAAACCAAATGCCCATAAACTGAAGAATGGATAGAAAGGATGAGGTATTTTTACACAGTGGAATCTTACAAAGGTATAAAGATAAAACTAAAGCTTTTACAGGTAAATAGATACACCTAGAGACCATACATACATATTGCCCCACATGTGTAATCACCATATTGTCTCCCTACAGTAAGAACCTGAAAGAGCATGTATTTTTCATTTTGTAAGAAATGCAGAAATTGGGTGTATATAGTATATTTGAAGCACATCTCAATGCAGATTAGCTGTATGTGGTTTGTAGTTGCCATATAGGATAGGAGATAACTAAAGCAATGAAATCTCAATGAGGAAGCTATTAAGTATATTTTTAACTAAAATATTCAATCAACTTACATTTTTAAATTTTAAAGAGTACAAAGTGGACCAGATGTACACTCAAAATAGCATAGATATACAGCTACTTTCTCTTAATTCAATGAATAGAAAGATTTGTTCTAATAGTGTTTGTGGACAGGATATCATGTCTGTGTCTGTACAATGAAAAGCCAATAAGACAACAATATACAAGGTATTAATTATTGAAACTGTCCTGTTAATCAGTTTTGAAACTGTCTCATTGCTCTTTATTTCTCAATAAAATTAATAAAACTGAAAAATTTTTTTTAAAAGAATACAAAGTGGTAAAAACAAAAACCATTAGAAATTCTACAAAATTTCATTAAACAAAATAATAGGAATTTGACAAGAGTTGTTGGTTTGCATGTTATCTTCAAATCAGTTGTTTAGATTATTATGTATAAAGCTTAAAATTTGGCAAGAACGAAGCTGTAAGAAATTGAGAATAAAAATATAAAGTAAGGTCAGCTAAATACCTCAGCGAATTAAAGCACTTGCTTACGCAGACACAGGGGCCAGGAGCCTGATCCCCAGGCCTTCCTTGCCAGCTCTGCCCCTGAGGCATGCTGAGACAGTGACTGAGACTGGGCCTGGTGGCACATGCCTGTAATCCTAGCACTTGGGAGGCTGTAAACACGAGGACAACTACGAGTCCCATCTACACAATGTGTCCCTGTAGACCCTGTCCTAAATACAAATAATAATAATAATAATAATAATAATAATTTAAGCATTAACTGCTCCTTTCAGTAGAACATCAGAAATCAACAGTATACTTATTCAAACTATCATATACATATGTATATATATCTTTTTCCTTTCTTTCTCTTGTCCTTTTCCTCATCCTAATTTTTTCTTCTCTTTGAATAGATTCTTTCCTTTTAACTCTATATATTGTACATTTCAGAGTTTTTATTTACTCTTTCAGGTTCTCACATTACCAAGACAATATAATGTTTGCGCCTGTGGGTCTGATATATTTCACTTGAGTATGGTCTCTAGTTGCATCCATTTAGCAGTAAAAGCCTCAAAGTTATCTTTTTTAAAATTTTAGTACAGTCTACAGAGTTTCACTATGTAGATCAGACACGTAGTGATTCACCTGTGTTCAGCCTCCCAAGATCTGGGATTACAGGCCCACACCCCCATGCCCAGTCTCAGTTACCATCTCAGCATGTCCCATTGTCAGGGCTGGCAGAGCACACCAGGGATAGAAACACAGCCCCTGCATATGCCTAAGCAGGTACTTTAATCCCCCGAGATATTTGGCTGGCCCTAAAGTTATCCTTTTTACTAATAAATAATAATCCATTGTGTAAAATTGCCGCAGTTTCTTTATCCATTTCTCAGTTGATAGACTTCTTGGTTGCTTCCAAGATTTAGGTATGACATATTGTACTGCTGCAAACATGGGTGCATAGAAATCACTGTGGTATGATGCTTTCAGTTTCTCTGGAAAAATGTCCAGAAGGGGAACAGCTACATTAATAGAACATCCAATCCTAGTTTTCTGAGGAATCTTCACACTGATTTCCACAGTGGCTTTACCAGTCTGCTCTGCTACCAATAGTGGAAAAGGCTTCTTTTTCTCACTACAGCCCCTTCTGCATTTGTTATTGGTTAACTTCCAGATGATAGCTATTCTTTCTGGGGGTAATGTGGAATCTTACTGTTTTTTTAATTTGATTTTACCAAATGACTAATGATGTTGCACATTTTAAAGATATATTTATTTGCTATTTGTATTTCTTCATCTGAGATTATATTCATCTCAAATGTCCATTTTTGTGTTTGTGTCTTTGAATTTTGGGTGCCTGATATTTTTAAGCTCTTTACATGTTCTAGATAGATGTCATTTGTCTGAGGGACAATCTGCTAATTTTTTTCCTAATTCCTGAGCAAAGTTAATTATTTGAGGACTATCATTTATATTTGTATTCATGACTTGATAAAATGCTTCCATGTAAGCAATTCATTGAGCATTCCAAGTTTAAACTTTAGTATTTATATTAATTTTATTCATCCTTCATGAATAGCTCTGAAAAGAATTTTTTTGTGGCCTTCTCAGCCCAACCTCTTGGTAGAGCTGGCACTGAATGTGGTGCCAGGGATCAAACCGCAGGCCCTGTGCACTTGCCTACTTTGTCTAAGTAGGAGTTTTAGACTGCTGAGCTATCTCACCAGCCCAATAATTATTAATTTATAATGCTACCAGAAGTGACATATTTCAGCCTAAGGACTCTAAACAATACACAATGAAATTAAGTGTAGTTCTCTGTACCTTTCTTCAAATTTTATATTATTTTTTAAAATCAATAATTTCTCCTTTATTCAATAATTTTCTGTGTATATCTTGAAACATTCAATTTAAAACACAACCTTACAATCTTACAATCTGAGCAATAATATCTGTCTTTGCAAATTATTTTAACTTTATTGTCTTTTATTTTTTATTTTTTTTTATTTATTTTTTTTTTGCAGAACCGGGGATTGAACTCAGGCCCTTGAGCTTGCCAGGGAAGCACTTATTCCACTGA
>NW_004524995.1:482956-489930 GCF_000260255.1 Octodon degus
AAAAAAATAAAAAAAATAAACTGTCCATCCTCTAATTGTAATGGTGAAGATGTTGATGACGTACATCCAGGTAATCATTTTATTAGCCTGTACTTTTCAATTATTTGGTTTACTAGACCTGATCTAAATTATGAAAGACTTTCTGAATCATCTTGTTTTGAATAAATAACAAATGAGTTCCATATGTTTGCTTCAGAAGGTACATAAGTATTTTATATTTTTCCCCTAGATTTTTGACTACAAGATAACTTGTTAGATATTGGTCAATTCTGTCAACACCATCCATAGAATAATTATGACTGACCACTGCTGGAAGATTTAGTTTCGTTTTTTCTTTTAAGTTCTATCACTTATGTACTCTGAATAGCTGACAATAGGAGATATCTTTTCTGTTTTTCCATTTCATAACACAGACATTTCTTCTCTGATGTGTGGACACTTCTTCCTTCTTCCATTTTTTTCTCTTGCAGATTTTCTGGCACTTCCTTCCTATTTAGACTCAGTGTCCCAAACATGTCTGCCTTGTACTGTAAAAGAATATCAATGAATTCTGGAGAAGTATAAAACTTGCATCAAATGTATTTATAATCAGACTTTAACAGACTGTAGCACAAATTTATAGGTTATTTTTCATAAAATAAACAAAAATTAGCAAAGAAGAAAATGGAACTTATTATTACATTTCAGTAGAAACAAATATCAAAGGCAAATATAATGTTTGAAATAGAAAAGTATTCAAAAAATAGTTCATACAAAACAGACATATGAAGGTATCTTTGCAAACACAAATTGCCTGGTTGAAATGACATCTGCCCAAGCAAGCCAGGGGGAAGTCAGTACAGAAACAAACATGCTGCCCAAGTGGTCCTCAGTCCAAACTATTAAGTGGCTAAAATGGATTTTTACCATTTAGAATTTTTAAGCTTCTTCATACTCAACGCAGAAACAACTTCCAGCCCTGGCATCAAAAATGACTCAAAATTTCCTGACTGCCTAGGCAGGAACTAAGCCAAACTCAGTCTTCCTATGCGTATATCCTGGTTTATTTTGTAGCCCTTCTAGAAAGCAGACTTCTGTGTACTATGGGGTGGACATGATGGTAGTTTTCTTCAAATTTTAATTCACACAAAATAAGATTTTAAAGTGAGTGGTGTGTTCCTGTCAAAAGTATTTTCAGGAGTGATACCAATGATATTGAAAACCATAACTATCATGTGCACAATCCCATTAAGTTCTTGTGGCTGTTTTCTAGTGTCTGTTTATTTCATTGATCTAGTTACACTTATATGCTTACCGTATCATTTGAATAACTAATGACTTCTAAATATTCCTTAAACATCAATATTTTAACATCAACATTCTGTTTATGGGCACTTTTATTATATATATTTATATTTTCAGTACTTCAAATAAGGCACTCTGGTATGCAACTGGTTGCCTTATCTGGCCACACATCTTAATAGTGATAGTCGCATTTATCATACTCCCTCTACTTCCTACTCCTTATATGCCTCTGCAATTTCCACCTGGGAAAGTTGGAAAGCTGGCTTCAGAGTGCTTCCTTTAATTTGCTTCAAACTTTAGTGTCTAATAAAAATATCCAGATATTAAAAGAAAGAGAAACCTTAGCAACAATCTCTATTTTCAGGAGTGACAAAGCTCAATTAAAACAACATTGATTTATGTTTCTTTAAGTTAAAATTTGAAAACTATGTTCATATCATTTAGAGGGTAATTTCAGTACACATGCAATATCTAGAAAGACTAAAGTAAACCAAGATTGTGATATTTATCATTTATTGAATTTTGAATTTTGTCCTGCTCCAATTTTCAACAACAGTAACAAAAGCGAGTTTTATCCTGAAATTTCACACAGAATCTTCATAACTGCTTTTCAGAGCCTAACGTACGAACACAGCAAACATATAATGGAATCATGGCAAAGCCAAAGACTAGGGCACAGAGAAGAAAAATGGCAGTCAAATGTTAAACTTGAAAAACATTTTTTTCCTTAAACAGGGTAAGAACCTGTTTCCTTATCATTGCTTCAATTATTTTATTGAGGTTTCTAAATGAATATTTTTTCTAATATATGTGATGAGCCAGTGAAGAAATTATAAGGAATAATAAAAGAAGAGCAATATCAGAGGAAATTGCAAAGAGAAAAGGAATAGTCGCCTATAATGACTAATTAAAGTAGACTGTCAGTTAATGAAAGCCTATCAGAGTGGCAGATATATAAAATTCTAGAAAGCTATAAATGGATAGCAGTGCCTTTTGAAGTTACCAAAAATAAACAAAGAAACAAGGAACAGTGTGGAAGAGGTCATGGAAGAGTGGAAAATATGGGTGAAATTGTGTGGGGAGGTACTGAGCATGCACAACATAGACAGGATCTGAGGTCACAAAGCCAGGATTCTCAGTATTTCTCAACAACATTTAGCTGCTGAGGAAGCAACAGGTGAGCTTTCCCTTTGGAAAACTTCCCATGGCTTTTTCATTGTCTTTTCTAGGCCTACATTAGTCCTACATCAATAGTCCCTTATTTCCATGACACTGAGCGTAAGCCTTGGGAACATGATGGATGCTGAGGAAACTTCACTTGAGACCCAAATGCCAAAACGAAGCACCCCAGTTACATCAACAAATAGCACAGGTGTAGATGAGCTTCTTGCCTCATCAGACAGCAAGAGACAGAGGAAACACTACATGATAATTGAGTCCAAGAAGATTCTCCATGACTGGCTCAGTGAGCCCAGTTTAAGGCCTATCTATCAGAGGTGGAGAAGTGAATGCTGTCAAAACAGACCAATTTATCTTTTCTACATATCACCAACTGGTTTGTAACTGTCCAAAATTATGTTCTCCCAGAAATGTTGGAACAGGATGTAAATGACTCAAAACACTAAAAAGACAAGGATGCTGATGAAATTCAACTGCCAAATACAAATTCTTTGCTGGTCAAGTCAGGACCTGTGGATTCAGACAAAGTTCAAAGCTTCCCATTGTCTTCATTGCCAAGAGGTCAAGGGTCACAAGAAGATACAGATTGCAGAGACTTCCTCAAGCCAACAGCTCATCTTAAGATCTCCACTAAAGAAAAAGGTTGAGATTTCTACCAGTGATGCTATGAATTTACTTGAATCGGTGTGGCCAGAGGCATATGAAAATTTCAGCAATATCTATTTCCTGGTGTATATAGCCATACAAAAGGCAGCTAAATGGGAGCTGCAGAAGAAGCCAATCCATGAGTTCTCTGAAAGAAAAGCCCAAGTAGTCAGTCTGTTAATAACTGTGGTATGTTTTTGCTCACATGAACTTAATGATAAGTTTTCTTTTTATGCAAGTATCTTTTTTTCTAGGACATTAATGACAACTTTTGTTCACTTTTGGAACTCACTTTTGAAATCCAAGGGATTTCAATGCCTCTAGATTAAAGTTTCTAACCATCATGATTAAGATTTTGATGCACTTTCTCTTTGCTAATCTTTCACCTAAATCTAAAGTATTCATTCAAACTAATATATATGAGATTGGACACTATGCTCCATCTTTGGAAAAAGATGTTTTCAGCTTTTCTACCAAATTTTCTTGATTCCAGGGCTCATCCAGGTACCAATTCATTCTCTTCCTGTCTCTGTAAACTTTCATGTGTGTGATCACAAATGGCATGAAGGTATAACTCAGTAAAAATTAATATAAGTAGACTTATTTTGGTTGTGGAATTTGTGAGAAAATTACAAATATAAATTTACATTCTTAAATTTTTATATATTTCCTTTTGAAAAAGGGTACATTATAGTGTTCAAACAGAAAAATTACAAGTCACACAGAATTTCACTTAACAAAGTAATATGAATGTCAGGACTAAGGAGATAACTCAGCAATCTAAGCACTAGGCTGGTAAACTCAAAGACTTGGATTCAATCCCCAGTACCATGAGCCATGCCAGAATCTGAAATAATACATGGTGGTGTATGGCCATAATCCCAGCACTGAGGAGGCTGAGACAGGAGGATTGTGACGCTCTAAGCTGCATAGGCAGATCCTGTACCAAAAATAAGTAAGTAAATAATTTTAAAAAATTTTAAAATAATATGTTTTACAGTATCTGCTGCAATGCATAGTGGTGTCTTCCAACCAGTTATTCATATATCATATATATGCATGCAAAATTTAAAAAGTAATAAAAAAGAAATTAATTTGAAACTAATAAGAGAAAATGTACAAACAATTGAGAAAAGGAGAGAAAACAAATTAAGCATTATCTGCTCCTTTCCATAGACCAGCAGAAAAGCACAGTACACTTGTGCAAATCATTGTGCCTACATACACAGATATATCTCTTTCTCTCACAACCTCTCTGTCTTTCTCAATGCAGTAACTCTTTCCTTTTGAATAAGTTCATTGCCTCTTCAAAGTACCCTTCATATTCCATTTTTCTCTTTTAGGTTCTCACACTAAGGAGAAAATACGATGTTTGGACATGCAGGTCTGATTTAATTTATGTAAGAGTATGTTCTCCAGTTGCATCCATTTCCCAGAAAAGATTTAAACATATCCTGTTTTGGAGCTGAATATTATTCCATTGTGCAAAGATAACACACTTGATTTATCCATTCCTCACTGGATGGGAATCTGGGCTTGTCTCAATTACTTTTCTCCTATTGCTAGGACAAATACCCAACACATAAAATGAAGGAAGGAAAAGTTTATTTAGCTCACAGTTACTGGAGGTTTCATTTCATACTCAGCTGGCTCCAAGGCAGACTGGCATATCACAGAAGGTAGCAGTTCATGGCAGCAGAAGGCAGCAAAACAGCAAAAGTGAAAAGGGAGGAGCAACAGTGGCAACAGAGAGCAAGTCTGTCTCTCTAAAATTGCATTCAGATGATCCGCCCCTGGATTGGTGTAACACTCATACCCATAATCAGAGCAGCACTCATACCCATAGTAGCAGTGAATCATGAGTTAATCACAAACTATAAAAATGTGACTCAATGACTATATGAGGCTTTGAGGGGACAAATATACACAAGGCATAATATTCCACCTCTAGACCTCCAAAGACTCATGAACATCCCTTTATGCAAAAGAAATTTTAGTCTATCTCTGAGTTGTCACAGTCCCAAGAGTTTCAGCATTGCTGAAGTCCGAGTCCCAAGTCTCCTCCAAGTGTACAAAAGAATAGTTAAACATTTCCAATATTCAGTGGCATAAGACAAACACTACCCTTCCAAAAGTTGCAAACAACAGGGTAATACAAAACATTAGGAGCAACACAAGTCCAAAGTCCAGCAGAGAAAACAACAAATCCTGTAATTCCATGTGGAACATTTGAAGCAATCACAGTTACTGGAGGTTTCAGTGCATTATTAAGCTGGCTCCAATTCAGACTGGCACATGGCAGAGAGTAGCAGTTCATGGCAGCAGAAGACAGCAAAACACCAAGAGCAAAAAGGAGGAGTAACAGCAACAATGGCAACACGAGCAAGTCTGTCTTTCTTAAATTGAATTCAGGCTATCTGCTCCAGGCTGGGTGTAGTACTTACACCCATAATCCCAGTGAATCATAAATTTATCACAAACTGTACAACTGTGCCTCAATGACTGCATGAGGTTTTTTTGGGGGGCAAATATACACAAATCATAATAAGACTGGTTCCAGAAATTAGTTATGACAAATTGTGCTGCTATAAACATGGATGCACACGTAATGCTGTGATATGAGGTTTTAATGTTCTTCTGGAAAAATACCCTAGAGGGAAATATCTGGCTTGATTGGGATCTTCAATTCTAGCTTTTCAAGGAATCTCCATGCCAATTTCCATCATGGCTATAACAGGCTGCACTCCCACCAGTAGTGAAGAAGGGTTCCTTTTCTCCCCAGCCACTCCAGCTTTTGTCATTGGATGATGGCTTATGTTAGCCCTTCTTTCTGGGGTGAGATGAAGTGTCAGTCTTGTTTTAATTTGCCTTTCTCAAATTAGCAATGATGTTGAATGGTTTTTTATATATGTACTTGCCATTTGCATTTGTTCATCTTAAAAGTGTATATTCATCTCAGAAGCCCATTTTATGATTGGCTTTTTGAATTTGGAAAGCCTGATCTTTTTGGATGCCCAACACCACATGTCATGCTGTCCCCACCTCCTGGCACAATTAGCTGGCCACCAAGTATAGGTATGATGGCACATTCTTTTAATCCCAGTGCTGAGGAGGCTGAAAACAGGAGGACCAATCTGTGTAGTTAGTCCCTGTACCAAATACATAAAAGAAGAATAAACATGTCTTTGTATCTGTAAACTAGGTTAAAGCAATGTGTCTGGTTGTCAAATTGACAAGGCATGGATTGTACTTGTTGATACATTGTGTCAACTTGAGAAGTTTAGAAGTTTAAGTAAGTGGCTCAGCAGGTATCCAGGGTCTTCAGTTTGTGAACATCCTCATTCTGTCATAGAGGAGGGCATGGACATTGTGTATGTTCTACACTCCAACCCCAGTGTAGCCTGCTTATAATATAGGGAAAAGAGAGAGAGAGGTGCTACAGCTCCTCCTTTTGCTCTTTGGTGTTTTCTATCACTATGAACTGTTGCTCTCTGCCATGTGCCCCACTGCCTTAGAGTCAACCAAGTATAGGCTGAAACTTCCACTAACTGTAAGCTAAGAAAATCTCCCCTTCATTAATTGTGGGAGTTGTGCATTTTGTCCCAGCAATGAGAGAAAAGTAACAAAAATAATTGATAGAGTAAGGTTTTTTTTTTTTTTTTCCAAACATTCAGATGTGCCCAGAGGAGGAGTACAGTGTTGCTGGTCATGCTCTCAGTCTTCTACTGATTTCTTTTTTTTTCTTCAAAGTTTTATTGATAAACAGGAATGAGACAGTTTCAAATCAAATCGGAAGTACAGTTTCAACAAATAATACACTGCATATATTCTTCTTAGTGGTTAATTGCTGTACAAGATGCAGACTT
>NW_004524995.1:490030-490860 GCF_000260255.1 Octodon degus
TCTTTATGAGTTAAATGTGTTTCTTGTATACAGCATATTGTTGGATTTTGTTTCTTAATCCACTGTGCCAGTCTATTTTTGTTAATTGGTGAATTGAGTCCATTTACATTGATGGTTAGATTTGAGATGTTTTGACTTATGGTTGCCATGTTATTTACCTGGTATTATTTTACTCCTTTTTTTCCTGTATTAATTGCTTACCTTATTTAGTTCGTTGCTTCTGATCTCATTCATGGAGTTCTGATCGTTTTGGTCCCTCTCTAGAACATCTTTCAGTAGCCTGTGTAAGTTTGGCTTTGTCATCGCAAAATTGTTTAGCTGTTCTTTGTCATGGAAGTATTTCATTTCTCCATCAAACTTGAAAGAGAGCTTTGCAGGGTATATTAGTCTGGGCTGGAATTTGTTTTCATAGAGGACCTGAAGTACTCTGCTCCATGCTCTTCTTGCCTGCATGGTTTGTGAAGGGAAGTCGGCCACAATTCAGATTGTTTTTCCTTTGAATGTGATCTGCTTCTTTTCTCTAGCGGCTTTCAGTAGATTATTCTTGTGCTGAGTTTCTGGGATCTTTACTATTATATGTCTCATTGTGGTTTTCATTGGGTCAAACTTCCTTGGCATTGTGTATGCTTCAATTACTGAATGTCAGATTGTTTTCTTATATTTGAAATGTTTTCTGGTATTACTTCTGACCATATTTTTTTTCCCTTTTTTTTAAATTTTTTTTCAAAATTTTATTGATAAACAGATAGCAATGAGACCGTTTCAAATCAAATCAGAAGTAGAGTTTCAAAAAATAATACACTGCATATATTCTTCTTAGTGGTTAATTG
>NW_004524995.1:491727-496437 GCF_000260255.1 Octodon degus
TTGTATTTCTTCTTTAGAGTTCTTATACTAGGGAGACTATATGATATTTACACATGTGTGTCTGGTTTATTTCACTTATGAGTATATGTTCAAGTGGCCTCCACTTCAATATAAAGGCTTTCAGTTTATCATTCTTAATAGCTGAATAATATTCCATTGTATACCCCATTTTTTTAAAAATTAAAAATATTTTATTTAAACTATTCTTCATAAACACTTTAACATTTTTTCAATTTAAAAACAGAATGGATAGCATAAACATGTTTGAATAGATTATATCCACGGCTTTGGAAAAATTACCTGACAAATATGTAAAGGCTTTCAAAACAGATATAAAAGGCAAACCTTAAATTTTTCTAAGATTTTTATATTAGCCCTAGGATTATTTGACTACTGGCCCAAAATGTACCTAAAGGTCAAAATATTTTTCTATAGACAAAGTATGCCCAAGAGGTATAGGGCACATACAAGTTAGGTAGAAAATAACCTCTGACCACCTCTCAGGAACATTCCTCCAGAAAGCAAACACCCAATCCTTACTGGTATACTGATTAATAAAAGCTTAATGCACTTGTTCCCAAAGATGTAAAAAGAATATCCAAGAATTTTACAGAGGAACAAAGATGATGGCATCCTCTCAATGTTACTCGTGTAATATTGAAGGTTTACTGCTATACTGGCAGGATATGATTTCCATGAACTTATCTATTCCACTCTATGCCTATTGTATATTTGATTTTATAACCTCTCAATAAACTAATTTTTCAGGACTTTTAATGTTACGATAAATCTCTTTTTAAGAAGATATTTATTCCCAAACCGACTCTAAATGCAACTGACCAAATGTATGATCTCTAAAAATGTTCAGAATAAAAAATAAAAAATGTATAGTAGGCAAACAAGAAAACTGGCACTAGCAGTTTCACTGCCATATAGCCCTCAATTATATCTAATTTACACTATATCTATGCTGTTTTACTTCAGTCTAAAGCTTTAAATTACGTATTCTCAAAAGAGCTAGTCTCTTCTGAGAGATAGCTTATAAACTGAAAGAACAATTTATATTATAAACTGAAATGTTATGACCTACACCCACATACACATATATAAAAATAGTCCCACTGAACGTCTGACATGTTTAGATTATGCAGCTCAAATAATTTGTTATAAAATATTTTAAAGCTTAGTTTCATGTAATTAAGACAAAACTTTCCATGTCTACCACTTGTCCCCACACCCGTGTGTGTCCTTTCCTATAAGTCAAGCAGGTGTCCCAGAATGAGGTGTCCGCAGGTGCTGCTTTAGAAAGCTAAGCGAAGGGCTCAGTTGGTTTTCACAACGAGAGTGCCACGCACACAGGGCACAGCAGCAAGAGGCAGGCGCAGGGAAAGCTGTCTCTAGAAAAGCTAATCATCCTACTCATTAAGCTTTGCTTTTGAAAACCAGTATCATTTTCTTCTAATACAAAAACCTTCAATGTGAGAATGTTGCATTTTATGAAAAGGCTATAGTGTAAGGATTTTCTTTGAAACCAAACTGAGGTCAAAGACATGGAAGAGAAGAAACAGTACTAATTAAGATGACATTAATACAGATCCGCTATTTTTGTGAAATCTGGCATTTAAAATGTAAAGTGAAAGCAACACGTACAAAGATCATAACAGTTATAACTGTATAGTTTTCAAATCTCTTACTGGATTTTTTTAAAAAACAATTGTTTTGTTTATACAATGGATAGTAACAAAAAATGGTTACAAATGAAGCACACAAAAAATAAACTTGAAAAAATTCTATGAAAAAAATTTCCGTAGTTTAGTATAACAAAAATAAATCTCTTGCAGCAAATGCACCATAATTTTAAAAGGGAATGTAAGTTTATCATGGATTTAAAATCACCTAAATAAGAGCTACACATAAACAGAAAGGTTTTCTCATTATACCCCATTTTTTTAAAGTTCCGTTATTGAATATTATAGGTGTGTAAACTCAGCAAAATATTCTAAAAGAGTCCAGTAGCCCATAATAGCATTGGGTCTTCTGTTTAACTGGCAATGTCAGAAATTATTGACCTGAGTCCCCCACAGCTCACCTTAACAGCATGGCTTTATTTCCTATATTTCGTCTTCATACTTTTCTACTGGATGGTTAAGACCAAGGTAAAGCAGGACCTGTGCAGCAAGAGTTGTAGCTTTTTGGTCTGAGAAGATCAGTGAAATGCCCTCAGGATTTATGCTGAGATCCTGTACCTCAGATTGTAGAACCTTTGTCAGTGCAGCCATGTGGATGAGTCATGGCCATTGCTTGGCCAATGTGCTCTCTGTGAAAGCCTGAGAGAGTGTCTTCTCCCCATGTGACTCTCCTTAGGCACACTGTACGTCATGGATCACTTTCCTCTTTGTTCTACTGATTTCTTAAAGTGACTTTTAGACCTTTGGCCCCCCTCCCCACTGCAACAATTACTATATATCTTTACCATTTTTTCTTTCTACACTTCTCTGGGTGAGAGGGCTGTACAACATCCTCTGGCTACACTGGTCCTATCTGGATGTCTGACCATTTGAAGCTGAATTCACTTCACACAGTGTTATGATAAATCCTGTAATCTCAAGTCTGTAATACCTAGATATCACAGAGTTCAAAACCTTTAGGCTGGTGGTCAGCAGGTTCTCCCATGAGTTCTATTAAAATTAAAGATGTGAGAGCATGCAAATATTACCACAGAACTTGCAAGTTTTGCAAAGGGCATGATGGAAATGCTCCTGTGTACACCTCCCAAAGCTACTGGTAAAATCCACTATTCAGTCCTTCAACTCTTCGTGCCATAGAATTTTCAGTGTCTGGTTCTGAGCTCTTACCAGGACTATGCCTTTCTTTCTCTTTCTTTCCTGAGGTGCCACATGTGCTGGATCACTCACCACTCTCTGAATATTTCTCTAGCTCATTTCCAAAAATCTCACTTGCAAAACCCTGATTCCTAGTGAGAAAGGATTTAGAACAATTTAACATAGTAGATGCTAAGGTAGGTGCTAATAGCTTTGCAGCTATGCAGTAATACTTGGATTTTTCTGTCAGTGATTTTGGTTCTCTGCTTAGATGGTATGTTTATTGCACATTGGCTTTCAACAGTCCAAGGTTCAACACGTGGCCAACTTTCCTTTTCTCCGTATGCTTAATACTGGAAATCATCTGATGGCTATTTCTTTAGGTTGCCTTCTATATTTGTACATTTTTCACCTTTACACTGTTTCAAAGTACCTGAACTTCAGTGTGTGTGTGTGTGCGTGTGTGCGTGCGTGTGTGTGTGTGTGTGTGTGTGTGTGTGTGTGTGATCTAAGTGTCTTTGAGCACTTCTTCCTCTTGCCAGCCATGATGGAATCTGTTCTGGACAGTTGCAATTTAAAGTTTTCTCTGTTTGTATCAAGATTTGGGGTATTACATGGAGATTCCAAAACTAAAAGACAAGTTTTATAAAAAAAGAGAGGAAGTTCAGGGATACAGTTCAGCAGCACAGCACCTGCCAGGATATCATTCAGTTTTGAGTTCACTTCCTAGTACTAAAAAGGGGGGATTGTATCAACATGTGTGTATATCTCTCCAGGTTGGAAGCAGTGGGATGGAAAATTCTGAAGCATCAGTGAGAATACAAGCCAGAAGTTGGTAATTTAAGTGAACTAACACTGTGCTCTGACACACAGGCACATTAAACAGAAGCAGATTGGAGGGGACATATTTTATATGAAAGGGCTCTGGGATAATCCCATCAACAGAAGACAAGTACCAGTACACACAGATAAAGGTCAAGATTAGTCCTATATCAAGCACAAATACCACTGCAAACTTGACGGGAATTTATACCACATATCTAGGGCATGATTAAGAAACTACTACAGAACGATAGACACAAGAGGAAATTTACAACATTTAGTTTCCATTTTTGCATAAGTGGTTTTCCTTTTTCTGTCTGATTGGAGTTTTTGTTTGTTTTGTTAGAGTTACTTTTTTATTTTGTGTGTATTTTTTACTCCTTTTTAATTAGATTTCTTACTTTTCTTTTTCTTTTCTTCTACTCATCACCTTTCTTTCCTCATCAATCTATTTTATGATATTTTCATGTGAGTAAACATTTTCTTTTCTCTTTGTGGCTCACTTAACTACTTCTTTGCATTCTCTTTTATTTTTTTTGTTCTGTGTCCTCTTGTTTCCCAGAACTTTAGGGTCATCATTTGCCTGCCATCTTCTACTATATTTGACCTTTTCCATTTCTGCATCTATTGATCCATGCCTCTTAAAATCCACCACCCCTGCAACAGAGTAAAATAATTCCATTAAAGGGAAGACAACTACATACAATATTTTGGTAAATATGTTGGATTTTTGTTATATAGTTATTGAATTTGCTCCTATGCTTAAAGGTATCAAGTCAATGGTTTCCACTGTTTGTCAATAGCTAGGATGTACTTGATAATATTGTTATTGCGGAAGTCATACATGTTATCATCAGTTTTTTTATAATTGTATTGATTAAAAAATAGCAATGAGAGAGTTTCAAATCAAATTGCTAGGACAGTTTCAATAACTAACACACTGCATACATTCTTCTTAATGGTTAATTGCTGTACAAGATGCGGACTTGAGATCCTATTCACAAACACCATTAGAACAAATCATTCTATTCATTAAGAGAATGAACTATATATCTATCGTAACCAC
>NW_004524995.1:503077-511111 GCF_000260255.1 Octodon degus
CTGCATTGTTTTTTTCTGATTGGGTTTCCTCCCTATGTTTCTGTAGTTGCTTCTTTACTTCAGATGCTATGAGTTTCTGAGAGTTCTTTTATTTCAGAAAAGAATTGCGTTCCGATTTCCTCTGTATCCTTCTGCTGTTGCTTATTTACTATTGATGCTATTAATTCATGCATTTGTGCCGAGCTAGTTTCCTCTGCACTTGTTCTGGGTGGGCACTCTGTTTCCTCCATATGTTTCTGCATTTGATTTTGTAGTGCAGATGTTATTAATTCACGGATTTCTTTTTTTTATTTCCAATCTGAGGTCCTCTATATCTTTCTGTAGCTGTTTCTTTATGTCAGAAGCTGTTGATTCCTTGCTTTCAGCTGTGTGATTTCCAATTTGTTCTGTGTTAGTGTCCTCTGCTCTTGTTAAGGGTGGGCTTGGGTCTTGAGGTTGCATTTTGTTCCTTCTTGTCATTTTGTGTAGCACTGTCTTCTGACCTTTGTTGTACATCTTTGCTGTAGTTATAACTTTTGCACATACTGAAGTTCAGGTGCAGATCTACAAAGTTTGGACTTATCCAGCTGAATCTGGCTTAGGTCTGGCTGCTGTGCTCAGCTCCTTCCCGATGCTGCCCTTCAGGGTGATCCCATTGTGCCCCTGTTTCAAGATGTTCTGCTCCTGGACTAGCTTACTGGACCTGTCTTCTACACTCTGCAGGGATTGCAGCTGCATTGTCATACCCCAGGCATGTATGCCAGGCCTGAGCTGTGCCTGGAGGGGCAAGGTGGAATAGGGAGGAGAGGAAGCTCTCCCTCACACTTACTGGGTCTGTGCTAGGACTGGGTCTGGGGGTTCCCGGAAAGCGGCAGATATTCCTACTTGGGGGGTGGAGTGGGGGAGGTGCTGCAGATTGGTGGTGGTCGTCCCAAGGGGATTGGAGAGGGTCTGGCCCACGCTGCGCCTGGGCTGAGACTGGTCCCACCATCGCAGGGTAGTAGGTAGCTCTCCCACACACTCACCGGCCCTGGGCTAAGAGTGGTTCTGGTGGTTCCCAAAACACGGCAGAAATTCCTACTCAGCGGGTAGGGTGGGGGAGGTGCTTCCAAGTGGTGGGCATCCTCCCAAGGCGGTGGGAGAGTGTCTGGCCCATGCTGTGCCTGGGCTGGGACTGGTCCCACTGGTGTAGGGTAACAGGAAGCTCTCCCACACACTCACCAGACCTGGGCTAGGACTGTGTCTCTTATCATCAGTTTTTCTCCATTGTATTATAACACTGATCATGTGATATCATAAGCATTACCACAGTACAGTACAGAAAATCTGTGTGCTGAGCCAATAGAGAGCAAATTCTCATCCTCAATATAATTAAAAATAGATGCTTGGGAAAGATATAAAGCCTGAAAATTACCTACATATAGGCTATAACACTCAGGATCATACATTTGTAGGGAAGCCTCCACACTAGTGATAAAGCTATCTAGATAAAAATTCAGCAAACATATACATATAAAACAAAATAAAATTAAAAGAAAAATAATTACAAGATACAGAAACAAAATGCAGCCCCAAGCCCCCAGAACCCTCAGAGCACGTATACAGCACAAGGAGACCAAAGAAATAAGGAATTGAGGACTGGAAATTTCTGAAATGATAGTAACAGAAATGAAAAGTAAAATGAAGTAACAGAAACAATAATTTATCAGTTTCAAAAAGAAATGCTGATCAAAATAAAAGACATGAATGCAAGTACAGATAAAAATAGAAGAGCTTAGAATAATGGAAAATTTTACATACCAATAAATGAAAAATACAGAACTCCATACAGCCATAATTAAATCTACAGCAAGGCATATAATAATCAAGATTCCAGAAATTCAGCATAAGAACAACATATTAAAAAGTGATAGAGAAAAGAAATAAAACATCTACAACAGAAATTCCATTAGAATCACAGCAGATGTCACAAACAAACACTCAAATCAAGGAGAGAGTGGAGTTGATGTATTTCAAACCCCAAAAAGCAAGCTCAAGTCAACAACTTCTGACATTGCCAGTCTTCCGGAAAACCCACTATTATTATGGACTATTAGACTATTTTGGAATATTTCGCTGAATTCACACACCTATAATATTTAAATGACAAAACTAAACAAAAAAGGGGACACAAATGAACAACCAGTTTGTATCTGTATATTTAAAATAGTTAGGATAGATATACAGCTACATTCTCTTAATTCAATGAATAGAAATGTTTGTTCTAATAGTGTTTGTCCACAGGATGTCATGTCTTCATCTTGTACAATAAATAACCACTAAGACAATATGCAATGTATTAATTATTGAAACTGTCCTACTAATAGTATTTGAAACTCTCTCATTGCTATTTGTTTCTTAATAAAATATTGGAAAAAAATGCAAGCAACCTCCCACCAAGATTGATGTATCCTACAAAGCATCTATCAAAATCAGTGAATAGGTAAGCTACAAGCAAAAGAACACCAACAGAGAGAAGCCACCAAGCAGTGCAAGCAATTAAACAAAGGGAAAAGATGGAACAAACAAAAGGAAAATAATATGAGAAAGATATGCCAATACATATATATTACAACCTTCAAAGTAAATGGCTTCAATTTAATTATAAAAATAAACAGACTGGCAGAATAGATCAAGACACAATATCTAATAATATGTTGCATATAATAAACACATTTAACACATAACAAAGTAATTCATAAATTGAAAGTCAAGTGATTGAAAATAATAACCCATGAAATAGGATCACCAGAAAAATCAGGTCTAGCTATTCTATTTGCAGACAATGTGAATATCAAGTCAAAACTGTTTAAAGGAGACAAAAAAGGTCACTACATATTTGTTAAAGGAAGATTCCATGAAGAAGAGATAACAATAATACATATTTCTGCACCAAATGCCAGTATACCCAACTACATAAAGCAATTATTTACGGACATGAAAAGTAAAACAATTACTAATATATTTGTAATGGGAAATGTTAATACCCCACTCTCAAAATAAGATAGGTCAACTAGATAAAAAAATCAACAAAGCATTAGCATAATTAAAACAAATCCATGAACAAGTATACTAAATATATCTACAGTTTTCCACCACACAACATCAGAATACAAACTTTTCACAGTAGCACGTGAGACATTCTCTAAAGACCACATACCAAACCACAGATTATGCTTAAGTAAATGCAGAGGAATTGAAATTATTCCGTGCATATTGTCTGATCATAATCAAATTGGAATTAAATGGCAAAAGAAACTGTGAAAACTACATAAACACATAGAAATTAGTCTACACCATCATAAACAAAGAATCACAGAGAAAATTGAAGAAAAATTTAAAAAGTATCTACAACTAAATGATAATACTAATAGAACATAACAGAACTTATAGGAGGCAAAGAAAGCAGTCCCATGAAAGAAATATGTAGCAGTGAATTTTCAATTTAGCAAAACAAAATGAGTGAAAATAAACAATTTAATATTGAGACTCAAACCTCTAAAAAAACAACAAATCAAACCCATAACTGAATAAAGAGTGGAAATTATAAAGATCAGGACAGAAGTTATTTCAATGGAAACTAAATAAAACAATACAAGATAAACAAGTAGAATTTACAAATGAATAAATGAAAGAATGTTCAGTATCATTGGGTATTTGAGAGATGCAAATCAAAACAATGTCCGGATTCCATCTTACCCCGTAAAGAATGAAAATAGTAAAAAAAAGTCAACCAGTAATAAATGTGGAGGGACTGTGAGGAAAATAGAACACTTATAAATTGTTTATGGGAGTGTTTTGGATTGAATATTTAAATCTTTGAAAAATTTTGACTGCAGTTTAGTGAATACTGCTGGAATTAGATATAATTTCAGTACTCAGCATGTGAAAAACCTGTTTTCAAGCAGCATTTTTTAAGGAGGATATATTCCCCCTAGGGAATGTGTTTGGTACCTCTGTCTAAGATAAGGTTTCTTTTTATTTATTTTTTTTTTTGGCGGAACCGGGAATTGAAATCAGATCCTTGCGTTTGCCAGTCAAGCGCTTATCCTACTGAGCCATCTCCCCAGCCCCTAAGATAAGATTTCTGAAAGTGTTTCTAATTGTGTTTGCATCTTCTAATCTATCCCACTGATCCTTTGGTCTGTTTTCTTTACTTGTTTGTGTGTTTGTTTTTGTTTAGTTTAGTTTTGTTTGTATTTAGTACAGGGTCCACAGGGTCTCACTACATAGATGGAACTCAGTGATCTGCCTGTGTTCAGCCTCCCAAGAGCTGGGATTGCAGGTGTGCACCACCACGCCCAGTCTGAATTGCAGTTTCAGTGTGCCACGAGACCCGAACCAGCATAGCATGCTGGGGATTGAACTGGCCACTGTGCTGTGCCTAATCAGGCACTTTAGTCTGCTGAGATATCTGTCAGCCCAGGCTTTCTTTTTCATGGAAGTACCTAATCTCTCCATAAAATTTGACAGATTGCAAAGCAGAGTGCATCAGTCTGGTTTGGAAGTTGTTTTTCTTCTTTCTTTTTTTTTTCAGGATCTGAAATACTTTACTCCAAGATCTTCTTAGTTTGATGGTTTGTTTTGAGCAATCTGCCATGACTCCATTTGATTTTCTATTGTAGGTGATCTGTTTATTCTCTGTAAGAACTTTTAATATTCTTTTCTTTGGCAGAGTTTCAGGATTCTGGATTTTCATGTTTTTGTTTAGATTTATTTTGATTATGGCTAATTGGGGTTGTATATGCCTCATTTATCTGTATATCAGATTCTTTTCCAATGCCTGGGAAATTTTCTGCTACTATTTCTGCAGTCTTCTTTAGGTAATCTGTGCTGACTCAAGCTGTTTCATAAATACCTATGATTCTTATTATCATTTGCATCATGTTGTAGCTGTTGTAGTATTATTCACTGGTTCCTTGTTATTTTTGAGACATCTAGCCAAGCCTAGGAGCCAAACAGACTCAGCCAGTCCAATTTGGTAAGGTGCAGCTGAAATGAGGAGCCAAGTCCAGCAACCAGCCCAGCTAGTCCAGTCAGACATGGTTTAGCCAGAAGAATCCAGCAAAGCAGTCAGAACCTAGCCAGTCCTTGCTGGTCAAGTTCAAGATCAAGTTCAGTAGAACTAGACCCAGTGAGCAGAGGCATACTGCTAGACTCAGACTTACAATGAGGATACTAATAGCAAGGACATGGCAGGTGATTACTTCGGTAAACTAGTCTTCCTGAAAGACTCCAGCTACATGGAGGGGAGGTGCCCAGATAGAACTCAGGGGAACTAATTTAAATAAAAATTCCCAACGTATGACCTTCTTAGTTATATAGTTAGAGTATTTGCTCCTATGGTCTAAAGTACAAAATCATTAGTTACAAAATTTTGTCAATTTTTAAATTTAACTAGCTGTCATCAGTATTGCTAATTGTACTACAGTAAATAAGATACCATATCTTCCTTAACCACCTGTTCTCCTTCATGTAATATCAGGAGGTGCTTGGGTACTAACATCACCAAAGCCCTATATTAAATGATGAAGTACAGTGCCAAAGAGAAACCAATTTTTCACTCTCAATCAATAGAGGAGGAAAAATCTTGGAACACACACACATAAATACAGGAGAATAGAAAAATGACAGAAACATTGGATTAGCAATATAAGAAAGAAGTAGAATGCGTGAAGCAAATTCATAGAGATACACAGGAAATTAAAAACACCATGGAAAGATGGCAAAACCATTTGAATAAAAGAGAAGACAATTTTTCTTTGATTAATTTCTTGAAAATTTCTTTCTTTGTTTCTCTCTTCTTCAAATTTTACATGCATATATCTGGTAATATGAATAACTGGTTGGAAGATAACACTATGTATTACAATAAATACTGTCAAATTCATATTATTTTCTAAGTGAAATTCCATATCACTTGTAATTTTTTCTGTTTTAATTCTAATTTGTACTCTCTTTAAAAATTAAAAAAGTTAAAAAAGAGAAGATAGATGTCCACACCTTCAAGACAGTATTGCAGGTAGTGACCTGGAAAGAAAAAAATCTCTTAAAAACAACAAGGATCCAGGAAATAATAATTCAACAGCAGCAAGACAATGTGAAGATGAGCAACATAAGACTAATAGGCATCAACAAGGAAGAAGAAGCCAACACAAATGACATAAAAATAATATGTGTAGAATAGCAGACAACTTCCAAATATGGGGAAACAATCTGAGTTTCAGTTAGGCAAGGAATATAGAACTCCAAATAACATTATCCCAATCAAAACAACACAGAAACCAGACATAATAATCAAAATCCCAGAAATTAAGCACAAGAACAACATGCTAAAACTTGTTGAGAAAAGAAACAGATCACATTTAAAGAAAAACCCATCAGAATCACAGCAGATTTCTCATCATCAACAATCAAGTCAAGAAGAGCATGAAGGGAAATATTTAAGTCCTACAAGAAACAATTGCCCAGCCAGATTGAAACCCTGCAAAAGTCTCTTTCAATTTAATGGAGAAGTAAAATAATTCTATGACAAAGAACAATTAAAAAAAAAACATGATGACCAAATCAACCCTGCGTAGAGTGCAAACAGACATTCTAGAAAGGTATCAAAATGATCACAATTACAGGAATGACAACATAAAGAACCCACTAAACAAGGCAGATAATTAAACACAGGGTAAAACATTTTGAGTACCAACAGTGGGAAAATAACATGATGAACATAAGTCAACACATACCAATTATAACGACCAATGTAATTGTACTCAATTCACCAACTAAAAGAAATAGATTGGAAGAGTGGATTTAGAAACAAAATTCAAATATATACTGCATGCAAGAAACACATATAACCCATAACGAAATTCATAGGCTGAAAGTCAAAAGATGGAAAACTATGCTACATGCTCCAGAAGCTCAGAAAAAGCAGGGATAACTATTCTCCTTGGAGACAAACTGAACTTCAAACCAAGAATGAACAAATGAGATAAAGAAGGTCACCAGATACTGGTTGGAGGAAAAACATGAGGAAGAAATAACAGACCCAAGAATCACTGGATCTGATTAGAACAAACAGATACAACTTCAAATACATTCAGCCATCTTATCTTTGACAAAGGAGCAAAACTTATTTACTGGAAGAAAGGCAGCCTTTTTTCAAATGGTGCCGGAAACCTGGCTATCCACATGCTAAAAACTAAACTAGAACCAAGTCTACTGCCATGTACTAAACTAAAGTCGATTTAAGTCACTACATCTTCTGTAAATTTCTTGTAGAATTCAGCTGTGAATCCACCGGACCTGGACTTTTCTTTGTCGGTAGGTTTTTAATTACATCTTGTATTTCATTGGCTGTTATTGGGCTATTGAGAGTGGTTATATCTTGTGGATTCAATTGTGGTAATTTGTACCTTTCTAGGAAACTATCCATTTCTTCTGTGAATTCTATTCTGTGAGAGTAAAGATTCTCAAAGTAGCTATTGATAATCTGAATTTCCACTGAGTCTGTGATAATTACAACATTTTCATTCCTTATTGTTTGTATTTGAATTTTTTCTTTCCTCTGTTTGATGAGGTTAGCTAGGGGCTAATTGATTTTATTTATTCTTTCAAAAAACCAGTTTTTTGCTTTTTTAATTTTGTGAATTGTTTTCTTTGTCTCAATTGAATTTAATTTTGCTCTAATCTTTATGATTTCCTCGCATCTTTGGGATCTGGGTTTGGTTTGCTCTTCCTTTTCTAACTGTTGAAGGTGCAGCATTAGGGTATTTATTTCTTCAAATTCTGTTTTCCTAATGTCTGAGTTCACAGCTGTGAATTTCCTTTTCAGAAATGCTTTCATCATATCCCATAAATTATAATAAGTTGTGCTTGAACTTTCATTGAATTATATATACTGTTGAATTTCTTGTTTAATTTCATCTGTGACCCATTGGTTGCTGAGAACGGTGTCATTTAATTTTCATGTATTTAAGGTTTTTTTCTGGTTTCTTTAGTCATTTATTTTCAATTTCA
>NW_004524995.1:511211-511764 GCF_000260255.1 Octodon degus
AGCATGGCTTTATTTCCTATATTTCGTCTTCATACTTTTCTACTGGATGGTTAAGACCAAGGTAAAGCAGGACCTATGCAACAAGAGTTGTAGCTTTTTGGTCTGAGAAGTAAGTGAAATGACCTCAGGATTTATGCTGAGATCCTGTACCTCAGATTGTAGAACCTTTCTCAGTGCAGTCATGTGGATGAGTCACGGCCATTGCTTGGCCAATGTGTTCTCTCTGAAAGCACGAGAGAGTGTCTTCTCCCCATGTGACTCTCCTTAAACCCACTCTACGTCACCGATCACATTCCTCTTTGGCCCCATAATCTTCTTGATCAGAAAATTTGGGACACTACCGAGGTACATGATATTACAGTACAAGTTCTCATATGTCCTGAGTCTTAATTGACCTTAGAAGGCTAGGGCCAAAATGTTGGCTTTCATTCTAGCCCACCTTTTTCTCTAATTTTGGTCTGCAAACTTATTTTGTTAAACATTCAGAAGACAAGCTCATTGTTATTATCAAACAACTTAGGCTATTAAGCTTAACCTCACTATCTCACTGCAT
>NW_004524995.1:514668-516526 GCF_000260255.1 Octodon degus
TTGCAGGGTATATTAGTCTGGGCTGGAATTTGTTTTCATAGAGGACTTGAAGTACTCTGCTCCATGCTCTTCTTGCCTTCATGGTTTGTGAAGAGAAGTCGGTCATAATTCTGATGGCTTTTCCTTTGAACGTGATCTGCTTCTTTTCTCTAGTGGCTTTCAGTATATTCTTCTTGTGCTGAATTTCTGGGATCTTGACTATTATATGTCTCATTGTGTTTTTAATTGGGTTGAGGTTTCATGGCATTCTGCATGCTTCAGTTACCTGAATGCCAGATTGTTTCCTCATATTTGGGAAGTTTTCTGCTATTATTTCTGCCCATATTTTTTTAATCTCATTTGTATTGACGTTTTATTTCTCATTGATGCCTATTAATCTCACATTGTTCATCTTTCCATCATCTTGCAGGTGATGGATTATTCTTTCCTGCTTGCTAGTTATTTTTAAGAGATCCTTTCTTGAGGAAAGTGATGATGTAGAGTGTGCCTAAGGAGAGCCACATGGAGAGAAAACATTCTCTCAGGCTTTCACAGAGAGCACATTGGCCAAGCAATGGCCATGACTCATCCACGTGGCTGACACTGACAAAGGATCTACCATCTGAGGTACAGGATCTCAGGATAAATCCTGAGGGGATTTCACTGACCTTATCAGACACAAAAGCTACAATTCTTCTTGCATAGGTCCTGCTTTACCTTGGTCTTAACCATCCAGCAGAAAAGTATAAAAAAGAAGTATAAGAAGTTAAGCCATGCTGTTATGTTGAACTATAGGGGACTCAGGTCAACAATTTCTGACATTGCCAGTCAAGTGGAAGACCCAATGCTATTATGGGCTCCTGGACTCTTTTAGAATATTTTGCTGAGGTTACACACCTATAATATTCAAATAACGGAACTGAACAAAAAAAGGGGATACAAATGAATGTCCATTTTGAATCTGTGTATTCGGAGTGGCTAGGATAGATATATATAGTTACAGTCTCTTAATGAGTAGACAGATTTGTTCTAATGGTGTTTGTAAATAGTATATCATGTCCATATCGTGTACAGCAATTAACTACTAGGAAGAATGTGTGCAATGTGTTAATTATTGAAACTGTCCTATGATATTGATTTGAAACTGTCATTGCTATTTGTTCCTCTATAAAATTATGAACAAAATAAAAATAAAAAAACAAATAGAAAAAAAGAGATCCTTTCTTACCTTTTCACTAGCTGCACGAGTGTCTTCAAGATCTGAAACTCTGTCTTCACTTTCACTTAAATGGTTTTGCAAGACTGTGATTGAGATTTTAATTTCCTCTATATCTCTTTGACTCTGCTTCATGCAATCTTTCTTTCCTGTGTTGCTCATTCATGGAATCTGTTATTTTTCTAATCTCTAATTTTTTTATCAACGTCTTCATTAGAAGCAGTTATAAATTCTTTTACTGCAGTGTTTTTTTTCAGTATGGGTTTCCTCCCTATGTTTCTGTGGTTGATTCTTTACTTCAGATGGTATGAGTTCTCAGAATTCTTTTTTTATTTCAGAAAATAATTCCGCTCTGAGTTCCTCTATAACTTTCTGCTGTTGCTTATTTACTATCGATGCTATTAGTTAATACATTTGAGCTGAGCTAGTAGAAAAGAATTCCGCTCTGAGTTCCTCTATGACTTTCTTTTTTTTTTCAAAGTTTTATTGATAAACAGCAATGAGACAGTTTCAAATCAAATCGGAAGTACAGTTTCAACAAATAATACACTGCATATATACTTCTTAGTGGTTAATTGCAGTACAAGATGCAGACTTGTGATCCTATTTACAAGCACCATTAGAACAAATCATTCTACTCATTAAGAGAATGCAACTATATAT